>NW_006768779.1:847378-873494 GCF_000204055.1 Melampsora larici-populina 98AG31
AAATTTCCTTAGTCCCCGTCTAGTCTGGTCCCAATCGCGGCCAGGCAGTAGGGACTATAGTGTGTAATCAGCATGAGATTGTGGCCCAACATAGGAATGGAGTCATACCTTCTCTCCATCTTCATCTAGGCCAAGGAAGTCTCTGACAAAATTGTCAGATTGTTTGTCGGCCTGCTTAGCCACGTGTAGATCACACATACGACATGGAGTCAGGGTGTTCGCAGGGTTGAGAGTATTTGAAATTTCTGCATGCATAGGGGAGTCACCAAGGTGGAAAAGTGATACAGCCATTACCAACACATCTGCACCAAGATGTTGGTCATATGCAAAGAATCCATTGGTTCCGTAATCACTACATAAAGGAAGGCCATGTTAATACCCAGGTAGACCTGTTTGGAACCCATAGCACCTTACTTTAGATCATCAACAACCTGATCAAATAGCTCCAAAGCTGTGGCACAATTGGATGTGGCCAGGAAGTGGATGTTGAATTCCTGATTTGATAGACTGGACGGTAACCCAGCCAGAGTGAAGTAGATAGACATGTGTTTGTTCCACTTTTTCGACACATTTCCAGAGGTGTCGTCCGAATAAAGAGCCAGAGGTACATGTCGGATCACTTTCCCTTGTGCCTTGGCTCGCCATGGGTTTTCGATAGTATTTGATGGTACAGTTTCTTCTGCCAAATCTGCCAGTAGATCACCAGGCCCAGGAGGTTTTCAGTACAATGAAATCACCCTAAGAATTTTAAGACAGATTAGACCCTACTTACAATACATATGATTGCCTGAGATGCTTTTCAAAAGCAGGCCATTCTCCATTTCAATGTGTGCAAAGGTTCGCCAGAAGTCTTTGCAAGGAATGGTGAAGAGCGAGTCAGAGTCAAAAGAACAATCATGAGGAATAATCACTTTGAGTTTCCCTGGATGATAAGGATCCGGTTTGACAACTGCAGGTAGACACTTTGCCATCAGACAATGGTCTTGTTGGAAGAAAAAAACAGGCACTACGAGCTGCTGGGTTTTCAGTTGGACTGGCTCATAGATGTAGAAGTGGAAATTGTTGACCGATATCATTTGCACACGTAGATTGGGTGGGTAATCTTCACGCCACTTTGCGCACTGAGATAGACGGTTGATTGGGCCATCCAAGGTGAGCTCGGGTACATATACCAAACATGGGCTGACTAAGGGGTTGGCCAACTCCTGTGAACACAAATTGTTTACATCATTACGGCGTAGACAGCTTGATTAATGAAAGCAGGCTCACATTACTTATGATGGATTTCATATCCAAACCAAACAGAGGATTACCCCATGGACTCGTCCGTTCACGTATGTCAAGACCAAGCTTTTTCTTCAATCTTTTTACAAGTGCCCTCAAAGTACCCCAATCTGGCAGGGTGACTCCCAGAATACGTAGGAGGGACCTTATTCGCTGATATTGGACACGCGAGAGGAGATTCCTATTTGATCCAATCATGAGCAAAGCTACCACATGCTGTGACCATAGAAAAGAATCAATCAATGTCTAGTCATGCAATATAGAGCAGCCAGTTACCTCTTTCTTTTTGAAGGGGTACCAATCAGCTGCCTCTTCAGCTCTAATTCCTGAAAGCTCAAGGTCCAGCAGATCCTCATAGGCGGCTTCATCTTCATGATCATCAGTTCCGGTTTCCAGTGCTTCAAAGGCATCACGAAGCTTATTGAAATCCATGTGCAAGCCAGAGTCATCGGAATCATATTCAATGTCTTTGGTTTGGCCAAAGGACTGGAGGAGCAAAAGTGGAGAAGGTGGGTTGGATGACGGTTCGGGCAAGTCCGCATGATTTCCATTGTCTTAGAAATAGCGGTTCAGGTCCATTGCATAAGGTGTTGGTGGTGTAGGTGGTATGTCTATAGGGGGCAGAAACTGCTGACGGAGAGCTCTGTCTTCTGCTTGTCTGAGCAGGAATTGCTCCGCTGCTTGTGAGTGCGCCTGAGTCCCAACATGAGCAGAATATGTTTTCATAGTCCGGCTTAGTGGGCACACTTCACATTGATATCTCAATGGACTCTTGGATTTCTCAACAATGACTAAGAGCGTGTTAGGAATGAAGAGGCAAGTGCCAATTATAAATATACAGCCTTCTTTGATATGTGCAAGGAAAATGACTTACACTGTGGCAGATTACTCTTACTCATGATTGGAACAGTTTGAGTGCGTTGGAAAGATGATGGCTGTGAAGTTGAAGAGGAGGTAGCGACAATGTGAGTTTGAAGTGGAATTCCAAACAAAAACGCTGAAGTGCGTCTGTTGGGGATTTGTTGCACACCTGCAGTCGGAATGCCGGTCGGACTACGCCGGAAACAGGATCCAGGGCTGCAGGCCGTCGATGTCCGGCCTGCAGGCCTGGATCCTGTTTTGAAATCCACCTGGCCATCTCGCGCTTGCGCGACAGAAGTATGCCCAAAGACAGGCCGCCTGTGGATAGGGCGCAGTCGGTCTTCAGACCTTTTTTCAAACTGGCCAGCTCGCGTCTGCGCGCTTGGAGCCGCCTATCTACAGGCGGCCTGTAGGATGGCCGCTGTCGCTCTGCAGACCCTTTATAGATCTGCCCAATCTCACATTTGCCCGCGGAAGTCTGGCCGACTGCAGGCCGCCTAACCCTAACGCACCGTCGGTCTACCGGCCATTTTTCGCGCAGGCCGATCTCAGACAATGTCAGGCGAATTTCTGACTCAAAGTCCCCCCGTGGTGTACTCTGACTCACTCCCCGCGGTTCCAAAGTCGGTACTCCATTTGAGTACCGATACATGTGAGTTGTAGACAGAGTGCCACACTCAATTTGTTTTCGACCAAGAGTCTGGCGTTGAGTTCCATACTCAGCAAGGCCCCGTATGCAAGTACTCGGCATGGTAGAGGACTCACTGTACAGTGTACTCATAATGAGTACACTCATTCTTCATGAGACCGAGTGTACTCATGAGTATTGAGTACACTCGGGCCGCAAGGTGTAGTAACTTGTGGTCAGAGAGGCTTTCGCAGGGGACAAATGAGCATGTATTTCGTGTGTTCAGTAGTATAAGAGTGGGGATATATATTTAGATCACAAGACAGCTTTCATAGCAAACAAGATAAAATGGAATAGGGGGTTGGAACATGTGTGTCGGTTAAGCGACATCCTCCACAGCCACAGTGGCCTCCCAATTGGTGAGCCAGTGTCGGACCAGAACCAGGTGTGAAATGGTTTCAGGGTCAAGTCGACCTCGGGACGGAACGGCGATGTTCCCAGAGATAGAGAACACCCTCTCGACCGAGGCACCAGCAGCTGCAATAGTAAGGTGTTGAAGCGCTATCTGGGCTAATACTGGTAGGCCGGTAGGTTTAGACATGCGCTGGGGAAACACGGATAATCAGCAAATGCGAATTGGCGAAAAGAAAAGAAAAAACGGCTTACTACCCAAAACTCCCCAATGCTTTCATTGGGGAGGACAGGGTCCACTCGTTGCAAGTACCGGGACACTTCTTCGAGTTCTTGAGTGGAACCACTCGATTGTTGAATCGCTGAGGTACCCAGCAGAGAATAAAATTCTTGAAGTTTCTTGTGAGTACTTGGTTTCCGACCCACAGGAACTGGAGGAGGCGAATTGGAGTCGCTTTCGGTGGGGCTGGGCTTCCAAAGCTCGTATTCATCTCGAAGGCAGCGTTTCGCATTCACTTCAACGTCGACATGATATCGAAAGATGGTGTCCCTCTGGACAGGATCGAGAATGGTGGCAACCAGCGTTTGGTGGTTGACCTCCTCTCGGTCAAGATATTTAACGAGCTTGTCCTCCGCTCGCTTGCAAGCTCGACCCCAGGCGCCAGGGACCTTCTGATGTTTCTGCAAGACCGTTTGAAGAGCCCATAGTACAGGCAAAACCAACTGCTTAGTCGCATCGTTAGATTGGAAGATCTGAGTCGCAGTCTCGAACATCTCAAGGATTGGCTGCATATATTCAATAGTCGCCCAGTCCGACTTGGAGATGGCAAGGTGAGCACGTTTGGAATCCGCCGTGTAGAGTTCCAGGGACTTCCTGAGGTTGAGAGTCCGTTGTACCTGCCAATCGAAAAAGAAATCAGCCAGTTGTAAATATAACTCGGATATATTCCTGAAAGGATGCTTGCTTACCACGTAATAAAAATAGTTCCAGCGAGTCGGAGGGCAGCTGAGAGGGAGGAGTTGAGGGTCTTCAACGCTGTCTCGGATCTTAATGAAGCCCTCCAGTTCTTGAGGGCTTTTTCTGATGTGGGTATCCAAAGCGCGGATACGGGTCACAATGGTGGACTTCTTCTTGCGTGCGGTTAATAGTACGCTCGGCGATTCTTCGAGGTGAGATTCATCAGGGTCAACAATATCTTCATAAGCCATTTGAGACAAGTCGATATCGTCTTTCGGAGTTTGAGTTGGGCCGTGGACTTCGAGAGAGGCCTGAGAAGTGGAGTGGTCATTTTGAGGTCCCTGGTGAGGCAACGAGTCGGGAACCGAGACGTTGAAGTCGCCTGTGCAGGGAAGTTTGTCAGGTTCGAAATGTCCGCGGGGTTCGGCCAATCCAGAGGTTTCAAAAGCGGCGATGTCTTCATCGGTGAGCTGCCCCATCCCGTCCAAAAAGTCTTTGGCCACCAAGTTGATCACATGGCACATACAGCCATGGAACCTCGACTCAAATGGCCAGTGGATGCCGATGGTCGCGTACCGATCGGCCAAAACTTTCGCCATTGCACGATTGGACGAGGCATTATCGCCAGTAACTGAGTAGTGAGTCCGAACCGCCCCGACGTGTTCGAGCGCTTTCCAGTACACCTTTGCGAGGTTTTCGCCCGTATGCTTGCCTTCCAACTTCTGAAAGATAGATAATACAATAAGTTACACATGATAAAACCTGCTCGAGAGACATAAAAAGGAAACTTGCCTTGAAAGCCAACAATCGACGACAGAACTTGCCTTCGGGATTGAAAAAAAACCCGTTGATGGCCATGCACGTATGGCTGAAGTCCGCGCTGGTCCAACAGTCCGTGGCCGTCGAGATGGAACCAGTCACCGACGCGACCTCGTCGATAAGTTTGCGTTCCAAGTCAAGGAACAGTGCCTCGGAATCTGACTTCAACGCATACGAGCCGGCCAATAAAATGAGGGTGCTATCGCGCGCAATGCCTTTTGCATGAGACGACCTTCGAAAATCGAGAAGGGCAAGTTTTTGCTGATCACCGCACCAACGAGGAGGGTGCGCAACTCTTTCTTGCGGTCTGCGGCGACGATAGGGTTGCTTTCCGGCTCGATACTTCCGGGGGCATGGTTGTACCATGCGAGAGCGAGACCTGGGCACTTGCGTCGGTGCTTGTGCAAGTTAGAGTTGGGACGGCCAGCGATCGAAAGAATGACCCTGTTAAAGACATAGACATCATGGATCAGCGTGTGTATTTCGATCGCTAGGTAGGCCACATAGATGTGACTGACGGGCAATGCAGACATGAGTACGCTTGCGTGCCTTCAGCTTTGTTATCGTCGTTTGACGGCATGGCCTCCTAAATCCATCACAATCATCAGCATACACGTAGACTTCAGAAAATAGTCGATTGCGTGGAATCTAACTTACATCAAAATACAGGTACACGTCGGATCGGTGTCGATGGGATCGGATTGTGGCCTCCTCGCCGTTGTGTTCAGCAGTGTCCTGCACCACGAAGGACCTAGGACGAGATGGAGGTGTGGCCTTGAGATTATTTGAAGTCGAAGAAAGACAAGGAGCTAAACCAACCACACGTGAGGCCAAAGTAACACGGGAGCCTGACATGACATGTGAATTTGAAGACGCAGGCGCTGGGGTCACACGTCTTGCATAGGGAGAGACTTTCGAAGGCGGTGGGGTATTGTTGACATTTCGAGGCATGCTTTCTAAGTAATCGGCTGGTCTATAGGTAACCAAGTCGGGCGAAATAGAACGGTTATGAAGATAAGGAGCAATTGAAGGGAGTAAAAGAAACGGTCTGAAGCACGGGAAGGGGAGGTGGTGAAGGTAAGAGAGGGGGCGAACAAAGCTTATAATAGATGGGCATGACTTACCTTGGGTCATACGACCATTCCATCATTCCAAGCGCCCCCATCTGTCCATTAATCCAAGCCAACGCCGGCCACACGATCTCAATCTGCCCACCGGGATCTAAAGATATATCTGCCACCATGATACAAAAGAAGAGATCAAATATAATCGGAATAGTCTACAAGCCCAAGCCACTCATATAGAGTGAGTTCGAAGTGGGAAAAGTTGAATGACAATATGGCGTGACGAGATGTTCCGGGTAGCTCAATCAGGATGTAGGATGGCAGGAATCAGGGACTAGGATTGGACTAGAAATCGTGTGGACCAGGATTTGTTGTTTGATATGAATTCGAACAGGTGGCGGTGTCTTCAGAGGCGGTGTTGGTGGATATCTCGTTGCCCTTCGTCAATATTGATCGTGGATAAGCAAGGAATCCAGCTTTGTGGATCCGGTGGGTGGAGGCCTTGTTTGGATGAGTATATGGTGAGTATATACTCATCCAAACAAGGATCACGGTAAAAGAAACTCAGTGAGTTTTTTTACGGATCCTCCACAAACATTGAGTATGTGTAATCATTTTACATACTCAATGTGAGTTCTCCGAGATGGAGTGTAACTCAAACAGCCCCGCAGAGGAGTACCTGTACTCCTCTGCGGGGCCCATACCCGTCTTTAGTGAGTATGAGTTGGGTATACTCATACTCACTAATGCATCCCTGCTTTAGATCATACATGTACTTTTACTAGAGTAGGAGCAGTAGTTTTGGGTAAATGGGTAAAACCCAATGACCCGGCCCCGGTATGTAGGAATCCGCCCAGGATCATCAAAAGAAAAGGTTTTTTTGCATTTTTCTCCTCAACCAGCAATCCGAAAAACTTGAGGCTGGTATCATAAGATAGTCCTTCTTTGCCTACACACAATGGGCTACTGTACACCCTCATAAGTAGCCAAGTGTTGTGTGCATGAGCAAATACTCAAAAACGTGTGTTTTGTTAGGAGGGTCTGTACGCGCTTTCCGGGGTCCTGCTCCAAGTCCTTCATAAAGAGACAACCAAACTATCACTGTGTGCAGGTGAATTAAATTCATGTGTAGAGGAGGAGCATTCAACTACGTCAGACTCACAGTGCAAACAAACTCTCCTGGTTGGGTTCTGGTTTGTCTGACAATCAGTGCATTTGAAGGTGGAGTTTGACTGTTGGGTACAGCTTCCAAATAAAGATGGCCCACAGGAAGTGCCAATGTACACTTGATGCCCACTCCGCAAGATGTTATAAATAAATATGAGAGAGTGTATATTGATAGGGAATAGAGAAGGTTGGAAAGCATTTTGAAGTAAGGAAATACAATCAGGCCGGTGAATGATGTGATTCAAAGGCCTGGCTAGTGAGAAACACTCAGATTATCAGGTAAATTCAAGGATTGCCTGACACTCAGTAGATACTGGGATCTTGTCTCTGGTGTTGAAGATGAAAGGCAGGCAAGGGAGAGATCTCCAGAAGAAAGCCATTTATATCACTCACAATAGATTTGGGCAAAACATTGACTGCACACATCCAAGAAAATTGGTAAAACTGTGCTTGTTTCAAACAACTTTTCCAAAGCTCAACCCAATGTTTACAACCATGGGCCAAACTGCTTGCATAGGGTTTGCCTATAATGAGAAGACATGTTGTGTTTCACAGCACCAACTTTTGCCAGAATCAGTGTGTAACACAACTAACACAACATGGTAGATAATTGAACCCTTACCTCCAAAGGTATATGCATCTTCACACCCTCACATGACACCGCGGGAATGATCAAGTTCAAAACCCGATTGAGCGAAGTTGCGGTGTCCGAGTCCGCAACTTTGCTCAATCGCCGATCTTGTTCACATCTCGTTCACATCTCGTTCACAGGTTTCCCTTAAGTTGTACTCTCCCTCGTACATGACTCCGTGCCGAGCTCCTTTCTTTGTTGATTGATCTTCTGGATCACAAACAAAGATCATATTTTCCATCACACCATCCACCAATTCCCTGTCCGTATCTCAAAAGGTTCATCAAGTTCATTGTTGTTTAGCATCAGTGGTGAGCAACGTAAAGAATGGTGTAGGGACAATGCTTCTTGCAGTGTGACAAAAGCACTGCAATGAAACCTGGAAAGTAAGACCAGAATACATAGTGGCAAGGACGATGTCTGATGACTTGCAAGGGATTCTATGTATGTACTACATATGACCACGCGTCGAGAAGGAGATTGGTGTAGCAGAGGATAGCTCGAGGGAAACCTGTGAACGAGATGTGAACGAGATGTGAACGAAATCCGTGATTGAGAAAAGTTGCGGACCTGGACACCGCAACTTCGCTCAATCGGGTTTTGAACTTAATCATTCCTGCGGTGTGAGTGGTGGTTTTTCCAGGTTTACATATGTGGTATTCTCATGGGGTGTGATACAGATCAAAGGATGTACACTTTGAATTCACAGTGCCTTGTTGATACTGCACACCACACCACATGCCCGGATCATTTGCTTCAATGTTTCATTGCTTGCTTGACAATGACATTGATAAATCTTTCAACTTCATGGTAAATATAGAGACAATGCTGCAATGGCTCTTGTGGCCCAAAGCGTCTGAGATTTGGTTATGATGTTGCAAACGTGTAAAGTGACTGCATACATTGGACTAAAGTGCGGAGTTATAGAGCCCAATGAAGATCTGTACTTTGAGACTGGATGCTTTGATGCTCTTGCCAAAGAAATCTGACTTAAAAACCTTTACTGTTAGTATTATTTTGATCAACACCCAAAACTTCAATAAGTGAAAGCTTGTTTGGATCCAGCAGGTATCATGTCAGCTAATCCTCAGAGTGTTCAACCAAGCCCCAGTGGTGTATAAGATGGAGACCATACCATTTACTTTTGCTGATGATCCTGTTCATCTCATCCTGTTGGGGCATTGCAAGTTTCTATTTGGGTAATGTGGGAAAGATGACACTCTCTGACAGACACTTATCTCACTGTGATACTGGTGATGGGACAGTGGGTAGCAACAAGTCTTGCAAGCCTTGCGCTTTGGTTGGAGCTTTGCTCACTCTTGTTGCTGTGGGGTCAAGGTGGGTTATTTTCCGACACATTTATATGGTTGGTGCAAGGGCTCATTGCACTACAGCACCGATGTACCGTGGAGCTGCAAGCAAAGGTAAAAAAAATCGACGTGCACGCCTTGCTACACCCTCAATAACCTTCAGGAACCTAATTTGAGGTGGCCAGATTTCTACCTCAATGTTTGCAAAGTGAATCATTTCCATTGATCACTGCTCATGGTAGACTAAATTCACAAAATTGCGTAAGCAGTGGGATTACAAGGAGAGAAAGACTTGTATATGTATACAAAGAATTGTAAAAATGAGAAGACAACACAAAGGCATAGATTGATGACAACTCAAGAATCTATAGCACAGTAGCGTGAAAAGCAGTCCTCGCATTGAGGCGGTCTTGGAGTTCCATTACGCTGTAATTGTCGGTCAATCAAAGCGCAGCCAAGACATGCAGGCCAAGTAGGGTCCTGAGTTGTCCCAATAGACTGGGTGGCAATCGCAAAACCGTTCTCAAAATATCCATCAATTTGTGCGCCCTGCATGGTAAGCAATGTCTGTCAACTCCCTTCATGTAATATGATCTGACACGTAAGATTATGACAATTTTACTGACTGTGTATGTTGTTTCTTTAGAGGGTATGTCCGTTTTTGCTACAGAATAGTAGTTGGGTAGATAAATCACCAGAGGGGTTGGGGCGGAATCCTTGCAACCAAAGAAAGTTGGACGTTTGTTATAGCCCAGCTTTTCAAATGTCCCGTCAATTCCATTAGGTATCCTGGCCAAAAGAAACAAAGAGATACTCGTAAGGCTCTCAGTTTAAATTATCCAAAGAAAGAAAGAACTTGTCTTTACACACTTGGGGAAGCGATATCCAGTATATCCAGGCTGCTGAGTTTTGAGATATGTCATGTAAATGGAAGTCCCGTTCGGATCTAGTCAAGTCATTAACATGAGTGGATGGATTCTCTAGCGAAGTGAACTGAGGACTTACATGTTACTTTTGCTTCCTCAGACGTGTCACCTGGATTGGCAGTCTATTTCAAGGAGGTGTGTAAGCAAATATGTAATTTCATTCTCCATCTTGTTGCCAGATGACCTACCGAGTCGACTGCAATGATTGCATCTACTTTTCTTGAGGGTTGTATCAACGGAAAAAGGGGGATATTCTCGTCGGCAAATCCCCCATCAGCCATGAGGATGTTGTCCATGTTGCTATCCGGGAAGATCCCAGCATCAGATTTCGTCGACTGGCCTAGACCTTTGAATGTGTTGGGCACCTATTGACAGTGAGAACTTTGACCATCAGTATCTGAGAACACGCTTGCTTTTGAGGAAAATTTCTAAACACGAACCAGTCCCTCATAGTCGGTGTCTTTCAAGACAAGGTCAATGACTTCTTCAAACAACTTCTTTTTACCAGGAGCATCACCAACAGAGAGTATGTTGCTTGACATCCCCATAACAAATCCAGCGTTCTCAAACCCTAAAACACAAGACTTTGACTTCTTTTCACGCCCATCAGGCGAAGAGCCTAGATGATCGATTGGCATAGTTGCATTGAGAGCGGGGTGCCATACTGAAAAATCGTTGGGTGTGTATTCGTCTATATGCGGTATCATTGAGCCATCCTACCAGAGCTTGGTTTTCAGTGATTTGTAAAAGCACAAGACTTACAAATAGGACTGGAAAGGGTGATAGGCTGACGGGTTCCTGGCCGACTCGTGCTCACAGCAATGATGTATGGGAATTCTCGAGTCTTGTAACCCTGAGTACCTCTAGTGGATGACCATAAAACTCTTTGGCCTTCTCTCGCCGCGCCTTGCGATGGATCGTTACTGGATATAATAATCAGCTTGAGCGTGCTGAGGCGCTTGACATCAGTCACTTACATAAAATGCCGGGAAACGATTCGTCCCCAAACGCTACAAACCATACGTGATAGATAGGAGTGAGCAAATTCCGTAATCTTTGCCCGCGCATGTAAATAAAATACGTAGGCAATTGGGGTTCCAGACTTACTCTACAAGACTGACCGGAAAGCCAGCGTCTTTCTTTTCCTTGACAGTACGTGCTACTTGATGATAATGCTTTGCGATGTTCCAATCCCACAAGTCGTTCTCTTCCGTGAGCTTCCATAATGTTTGATTCAGCAAGGGAAGCCTTGGAAAGTTTGCTGTAGCCTGCGCATAATCAGAATGAGTCACGCAAGGAAGGTGCATTCGGAAATGAGACCGAGAGCTGAGTCATATCCACTCACCCAAGAGCCCAACAACCATGACCCTCTGTGTTTGGATGACAAGAAAAAATGGCACGCCAGCGCACATGTCAGCGTGTAGGATGAGTGATTTGAGGTGTTACTAGACAACGAAAGCGTCTTAGAACATACCCAGAAAGGCCCGCTGCGTAGTTCGCCAGCTGAACAAGGCCTCCTACTTTAGCTTGAACACCTCTCTCATTCCGCCCGTCCATGGCTTCTAGAATCGAGGCGCCGACACACAGGGCTCGAGAGCCCCCTCCACTGAAGGCAAAACCAAAGTTCGGAAGGGTTTCGGCGGTACGTCCACCTTGGTTGTTGGCACGCGCAAGGAATCCTTCAACGTCCAACCCGGTTAAGTTGAGGCGCGTGAGGTAATCTTTCCACAATGGTACAGAATTGGCGGTTTTTTCCGAAACGTAAGTCTGTTCGGCAATAGTGATCTGTGACTGGGTTCGAGAAGGAGATATCACTGTAAGTCTGGGTCCGATCCAAAGAAGAAGCCATGCCACAACTCTACAATCATGCAGCTGAGCAAGTCAGATCAGATGGAGCTCACTTCAGCAGGCTGAGAGACCAGATTATCTGGGCAGTCCGTCCGCAATGGTGCATAATTTATCGAAGGAGAGGTTTGTAGGGCAGGATCCCTACGTTGAAATTTGAATGCGTATGAACCCAAAGGTTCGACACTAAGTAGCAGGCAGCGGAAGATTATCGAAAACACGGAGATGCTCGAAACAATCATATTGCACGCCTGTGCGGAAGCGATCGAGTGTTAGTGATTGTCAGCCAGAAATATAATCGATTTTGCAGACGAATATCAGCCGGATGATAAGAAAGGCAGCTCGCAAGCAGATCGGGGGCATGGAGATATATGTGGTTGTAAGGCCACGGTAGCCGGCGGAACATGCCCCCACGAGTCAATGCCATAAGCATAATTAAGCCCCTCTTCCGAGTAACCTTAATGTATACAGCAGGTATCAGTTGCCGCGAATTATCCATTGGAAACGGGATGAGGGATGATACTTTCAAACCTGTTTGGAAGCTACGGACATTGATTTAAGCGTTAGAGCGACTCGACGGTGGACACAGCCTGTAGGAGATGCCGAGCTGTGTATCCGTTTCTGGTGCCCGTGGTACGGTTCAGTTCTAACTTAACTCCCTCCTGGTGCCTGGGGGGGCCTATGTGAAGTTAAGTGTGTAGGTGAACTTGATATCAGTCATCACGCTCCCAATAATTTTATTTATTCGTGTCCTCAAGTGTCAGCGGTGCAAAAAGTAAACAGATTGGGTACCATGGAGATGGTTCTAAAACATATTAAACCTCCTGGTGAACTCGTGCGTGCCGACTAGCGGGGGCTCGAGAGAGGGTCGACTGGATATCAAGAAAGTTTATGAAGTTAAAGACTTCCTTCTGCGATGTCACTTCTTTGTTCTCTACTTTTCTTTGCGAAGAATTCCTCAACTGCTGCTATGTTGAATTCTCCCTAATCACAAAATGTGTATATTTAAACTCGAAGCACATTGTCCATGGGCCATTTGACCAGCAGATGGCTGCGGTAAAACCAACAGCTAGTCAATATCGCAACAAGCCGCTTCTGTTCGCCTTTCTTAAACTGTCGAGTTCAATGATGTCTGCTGCTCTCGTCATCCTGATCTTGGAGTCAATCTATGGCTTGTGATAGCGCAAGATTGATACTCTGGAGAAATGAATAGAAAGGTCTGTTTGCCTTGACACATTTGGGAAAACATGTATTACTGGATTACACAATGTCAATGTAATTATTATTTCAAGATTAATAATGGTATACATAATACTGTAAATCTTAAGCTAATAACCTTTAAATGATCATAGATCATTATAGAGTAGAAATTGAAGTCACAAACTGAAAGATAGTAAATATATAGCTCTAAAGCTGAGTAATGAAAATGTGATCAAACTGTGCAAAATGATTTTACAAAAAAAAGGGTGAAAAGGTAGTTTATATGGGGCTTAAAAGAATGTATAGCAGCCAAAGAAATTGAAAGGATTGAGAATTTAGATTATAAGCACGTGAATGAAATTGAAAGCCATCGTTTTCATCATCCCACGTCTGTTGATCTTTTTAGTTTTTAACATATCAAGAGTAGGGATCGGAAACTTTTGACTAATTGGAAACCTTAGCGTCTTTGAGTAGTTGTTGTGCGTGCATATTTCCTGTGAATGCAACATGCAAAGGAATTGACGTAAATGTTCAATTCTCTACGAGGCGGAAAACACATAGAAGGCGTAGTTCACTCACGTGAGAACGGGTAGAGACTTTTTGGCTGCCTGTAAATCTCGACGAGCTTGGCGAGCGCGCCGGCTGGCAGAGATAGGATGAGAGGTCGATCCCGAACGTGATGAGGTTTTCTGAGTAGTTTCTTGTCTTGTTGAATGCACGGAGGGAGTCGCAGGCCTACGAAGTGGCGAAGATGAGACATGTCTGCGGTCACAATGTGAGACACTATGACGATGTTCAATTCTTGACGTGCCGCTGGGAATGTTTCTGAGACCGATCAAACATGGAGATGCACTACAATTGAGCCCCCCACTCACATAACTGAACGGCCGCGAAGGCCGCGACCAAACATCAGTGAGAAGACTCACTCATCTGTTAGATGGATCGGCGCTGGGACAAGTGAAGACTGTCCACAGACATCATGATCGATATCCTCGTAATCGGGTGGCGAGCCGAGTTCATTGATGTTATCATCGACCACATTCACAGATAAACTTGAAGATTTTTTAGGGATAGAGAGAGTTGAAGACTTGGGAAAAATTCGACTCAGAACACGCTTAGCACGTTGATTGGAGTTCCATAACCTCTGCCTCAATGAGCCTTCGGTTTTTTCCACTTCACATTCCTGAAGGCCGGTATCCATTCTTGTAGGTTTACAGGACGTGGGCAATAATTGTATACGGTGAAGATTGAGATTGTTCTTAGATCCGACTGGTAGGTTTGGATTCGGTGAAGATGATGACATGATGAAAAGCGTTCGTTTCGCAATCAAGTTCGGGCTAGGAAAACGGTTGAGTACAGATAATATTAAAGATGCAGATCGGATGGCGTATTAGATTTGGAGCCTCGCTCGGTCAAAGATTCACCACAGAGCTTGAGATTCGCTTTGCGTGACGCAACCTCAAGCCGCGAATACCGACGCTCCTGTAGGAACGATCCGATGCAGAAGAATTTGTTTTTGGACGTTCGTTGTGTGGATGTGACTGAGGTTCATGAGAGCGGACGGGACAGAGGTTTTTTTTCGCCGATGAGTCAGAGGAGAGTCAAGGTCAGACAGCGACTTGTATACCACATGAGAGCGGCGAGAAGCTTCGGTCAAATGAAAACGTCAGACGTTAGATGGAACCCTCCACTCACGTCAGGATTTTGACTTGAGTTAGAAAGTTGTATTTAGTTTTATTTTGAAATGATTATTGCAACAAATTTCCAAAGGATGATGTCTGTGATTATTCGGCTGGCTGCCCAGGGTTGAGTTGATAGACCAAGCCTCGGCACTTCGATGTCGATTTTTTGCCTGGTACCTCTCAGATAAAATCAAGGCCCAAAGGATTCTAAGAGAAGACAAAGGTTTGGTGCAGACCGTGTAAAAAAAGAAAAGGTCAGTCATGCAGATCCGACAAAACATTGTGAGGCATGATGGTACCAGGATGAAACGCTCGTTACAAGTGCTCGCTTTGACACCGCCACCATAAGACAAATAGCCAATGGTGGGGAAGCAGTTGTAGAAGAGAAGAAAAATGCACAGAGTGCCCAAAGCTTCACTGTTTCACTCACATATCTGACAGAGAAGGGATGAAGCGGAGAAAAGAAGGCGAGTTAAAATTTCGCTATGATAGGAGAGATCAGGAGAGATCTACCGAGCACAAGCTCTACAAATTGGTTGAAGGTGGGGCAATAATATATACACTGACGATCGTCAGCAGGGGCGACCAATGATAAAAAATGAAGACCAAAATGAAAAAAATTATTCATCATGATAGTGATGATGGTAATGGCGACGAGGTAGTGATGCGAAATTCAAACAAACGCAAGCTATGCCGGGGAAAAGATGAACCCGACAGTCTACAAACGATTTCATGGATTCCTTGACTATGACTCACGTTTTGAGAAGATAACCTGCTTCACACCCGATCACCGTAGCTGAGGCCTTCCTTCACTATAGGTGAATAAAAATCTCTAGCAGGCGATACCTATTCACTGTGGTTGATCGTGAAGGTCAAATCTGGATAAGGAGTTGACTGAGGGACCAGAGTCGGACGGGGACAGCTAACAGGGTACCTGATAAAAAAACTGTCTGGGAAAACGAGTGTGAGTTTCATGTCTGCTACTCTAGAAGGGAAGAAACACTGACTTGAAGCTTGATGGGCAGTTGAAGCGGAAAACACTTAAACAAGGACTCGTAGCTGATATGTGGTACCGTGCGGTTGATGGATACAACTAGCAAATGGACTGAGTCGATGACAACAAACAAGTACTGGCCGCTGTAATGCAGATGAACAATCTAAAACAAAAAGATAGATAGAATGCGAGGAGAATTTGCTTTTAAGTTGATGAGAGTTTTAAAGTACTGAAGGTCAATTATTTTCATAAGGATGATTATTCCAGTTTATCCACTGATATGCAGCACACTTGAGAAACTTTTCAAGGGGTGACTTTATAAGTAAGAAAGCAAATCATCAGCACTGTTTCGTTAGCCAACTACTGTCTGTCTCCAAAAACACCAAATAACGCGTCAATGGTAAATAAAGTACTGACTGCTTGGACTGTGATCATTCAATTTTCCAGATCTTGGGGGATCTTTATTAAGTCAGATCGTTTCGAGTTGACTGACACAGTTGGATTCTCCACCAAGTGAGAATCAAGAAATATGACGATGAAATGAAACTAATGAAACATGGATGTTGCGAGGAATGGAGTTTTTATGAGCTCACGCAAATCTGAAAATCTGCACGGAACCAAGTAAAATATAATCTGACATTAAAGATGTCTCTTCCTGCGTGGATGATTTCTATCCCTGTAGCTTGACAGCGCGGACAATTGTTTTACACATCTTTATTCTTAGATCCAAAATCTGACTTTTCAAGGAAATGCTTCCGTCGGATGATTGCAGATCGCAGAGATTAAGCATCTTCCTTAAGATCGCCACAGATTACGCAATCATTCGGGTTTTCTCAAGACTAGTCAAGGTCGACAAAGACGCCAGGTACATACATAGCCACAGATAGCCACCCTATGTGAGATCTATTTTTTTCATCCGCCTGGCTATGATGCTCTTACTGGAAGGATATGTATGAGGTGATTGTATGTAGCTAAGAAAGATTGATTTTTAATTATCCGAAGGGAAAGTCTTCTAGTTAAGCACGAGTCTATTTTTTTGGCAAATCCCCCTCCGGGCGCCGTACAGCACCGTGCTCATGGTTCAAGTTGGCCATTTCCTGTCTCCATGCAGGCTAGTCCGCTGGTCCGATTTTGGAAAAGTTACCGTTTGTCGTACAACTTTTGTCCACCGGTGTTCTAGGATATTTTGCACACCGATTTGATCACAGAAGCAGAAAGGACAACTTTGGATATGCCACGGAAACAAAGCTTTATTTCTTCCGTGCAGTTTCCCCGTTGTGCAATGATCTGGTAAAGAGAGATTTATATATTTAGAAACCATTTATTATCGAAAGATGTTTTATTTAGTCGCCTGATCTTGCAAAATTGACGGTCAAGTCAGCAAGATCTTGTCAACTTGGGGACCCTGAATCGCATCCAAAGGTTCAGCCCGGAGTCTCGAGAGCATCAAGGAATCATTTCAATGGCAATAAAACACCAGCATCACAGCAGCCTCACATTATCATAAGCACAGGTGAAGCTGACCGGAGAAAACATGCATACCAACAAATCCAATTGTGGATAGAGACAAAGTATACAGACCAGATGTAACACAGTTTTGCGAATTTTTGAAACGACTCTTCAGGATGGCTTAGGATCAGTGCGGTTATCAGATGAGTCTTTGAAGCTCTTTGAACTGAGCAAAATCTCAGAGCACCTCAAAGATTTTGTTCTCAATTCAATCGATATATACATAATTACTAAAAAAGATTCTTCTAATGGTTTTGTTAAGCATTTCTCTTCACTCCTCAATTCAGATCTTTCCCTACCTTGGTTAAGCTGGGGGGCAATCTTCATGCTTACTTTTTCCTTTCAAAGACCTTTTTTTGATGCTCTGAGCACTTTGCTTCATGGATGCTGGAGTGGTATGACTTTCTCAAGTATTGCAGATTTTCGTCATGAGGATTGAACTAAATGAGACAACCAACACCATGGTTTGTGATTTGTGAAGCTGCTGCTTTGTCTCATCATCTACACACCTGCCATGCAATGTTTATGACACCAGCTACACTCAAAAGATGAAAACATTGATTTCTTCAAACAGATCCTCTCAATGAGGAGTCGAACAAGGTGAGTTCGCATTTCTGCATCCTGTCAAGTCATCAGAAGATTTGTGGATGTAATCCTTGATATGAAAATGAAGGTCAGGGTGACTAAGCCAATTTTGGGTTGAATCTTGACACCCTTCAGTGTATAAACTCACATCCTCACTTTTCAAAGTGCTTGGACATTGTACCATTTCCTCGTGGTTGGAGAGCAGTAGAAGGAGGGGGGCTTCATCATTCAAACTCGAAGGAACTTGGTGAAACTGGATAGGGGTCTATAGTTAGGGGGTACAGTCAAACCTGTGCAATTGCATAATTTGGGTGGAAGACTTTTCCTATGCATTTTCACGGGTTATGCAATTCCATTGTCTAGTTTGGCGGTAAAAAGTACAGTCATTTAAGAAAAGCTTGCCCTAAATCGCCCGCAAAACTCGAGCGAATTGGCGGGGAATTTGGGGCAAGCTTTTCTTAAATGACTGTATCAAGATCTAGGAATTTTTCTATGCATTGTCACAGGTTATGCATCTGCGCAGGTATGCATTTGCAGCAAACGTGCCACAGGTGACAACATTTCTAGCAAATGTAATATGTGAAAAAGCGCGTGATGAGATTCAGAAATCAAATGATGCTCACGTGTCCGCAGTCAATCGGAGAATAGGTTATACAAGTTACATACAAGCATTTCACACTGATTCCGAATTTACTGGCAACTCTTCCTCCTCTGCTCGTTTCAATAACTCCAGTGTCCAACCCACTTCTCCCAAATTGACCCATCGAGTTTCCCTTTCCCAATCTCACTCATCCGGCACTTTCAATGAACACGATCGATATCACTGTAAGCATCATCACCTCTTCCTTCTTCCGACTCTCCTTTCATTTCTTTGCACGCTCCCTAACACTCTGGATAAGACGGGGCTTCCATTTGGGGTCCACTCATCTCACGTCTCTCATCCTCATTTTCCGGGAGCTATATCGATCTACACACCCCTTTCCATTTGCATCATATTTGTCACGATCACTTCGTTTTCCAAACGTTCTGATCACGATGAGTGGGGGGAAACATTCTTTGAACCTTTTCTACTTCAAAACTCCATTTACCTCACAAGTGAAACGCACTGTACTTATTTGAACTGACGCTCGTCTTTGTTTAGTATTTTTGCTAGCATCTCCCTTCAGCTACCCAATCTCCTTACTCTTACCATGGAAACTGCAATTTACTTCGTGATTGGGTAAGCTAACGAGTTCAAATTCTTTCTATTCCCCATACTACAAGCATATGAAACCCTTTTTCAAGTGTTTCTTCTCCCCATACTGTCTCATTTAAAACAGACTGTCTTGTATTTTATTCTTTTTCGTTATAGTACTCGCTATCGTTTTCCTCTGGACAAGGTCTAGACCTCGTCATAACTCGCGATCTCCACCCTCAACTGTTGCCTCTTCTAACCGATCTCGTATGGCCGCTCGATGGGCGCACATGCAACAAGGAAGTCTGAAGCCCAACGATATGGGTCAACAATCACCTGCTCCCAAGTACGAAGACGTCGAGGAAGTGCTTGGTTCCAACCCAAACCACGACGAAAATGTCCCTTTCCCGGACGAGTTCGGCATAGGTGGTGGAATTTCATCCTCGCGCAATCGTTGTGGCTCACTCACTGCTTCTAGTGCAGCTGGGAGTGCCCTGGTGGGCGCCGGCCCCAACGGAACCCGCACTTTTCTCAAAGGTATTTACACCTTCATACTTATCACAGTTATTTTCCGCTCAGCATCCAACTTACATCTATTATTTGCTTTCAGGCTGGTTCGGTTTGGATGAGCCGAATTATTCGGGTTTCAATGTCGCACCTGAAGTGCGTGAAAAAGGTCGAGGTGATACATTGCCTATGCGTACGCCCGGCGGGTTGCCTTCATCTGCGGCCAGCGACTCTGTTGTCCCACATCATCGAGTTCCAACTCAAGAGGAATCTGATGACGTCGATTGGGAGACTGCATCGGCTCACGAAGAGACTGTTTGAAAGGTTCCGATTAGATTCTTTTTGCTTGTGTTGTTGTACAGCCTTACACTTGTCACATTATCTCTAGTCTTCATTATTATTCCCTGCGCAATTTGTTCTTCATTCAGTTTGATCGTCATATATATAGCTTGCTGCTTGCTCACTCGTATGGTGCTGTGATTTGATGAGTCCCATTTGGACTTCCCTAATGTCATTCTTCTCGGTCTCCACTGTACCTAATCAACCTGGCCAGACGACCCACGCGGTTCAATTTGCCACCTGTAAACCTGTACCTATGTAGGCTCATCTTGTGTGAAGCGTGTTGAATGTGGGGTGTATCACCCGGCTGTGGCCCTGAAGTCTGACTGCTCAAAGAGCTGCAATCCCGCTCCAGGTGACGACGGAGTCGGCCTCTGACCCGGCCCTGACTGTGACAGGGTGGACTTGAGGCTCTACCCGGCCACTGCCCGACCCGAGCAGATTGAAAGGCATTTCAAGGTCAAACAGGGCACACCTCACCCAGAATTGTAGACATGAGCTACCAGGGACCAAAGGGGCAGTTCTGAATTTTATCATGTGTTTGGGTGTATGAAATTGTATATAGAACCTGTATGGGCCTGCTCAGAGCTGGAAAAGAGCTAAGGAGCCTACTCAGAAGGCAATTTCTTTGAATATGCATGCACCAAAAAAATGACAGGCAACCAGGCCACAGTGTGTTTATGACCCTTATTAAGTAGGTTATGGTGTGTTGAGGCATGTACTGTCTGCTTTCAAAAAGGCAGTGGGCAAAGTTGGCTGGGTGGGGTTGGGGCCCAATCACAGCCCTACCACAGACCATAGTTTAGTTGTAAATTTTAGCAGAAGTGATGGATGAGCAGGGTAAAAGCAGTTCAGTAAGCTTGACTGAGCCCCTATTGTGTGTTTGCCAGTCCCTTGCAGAGGGGCTTCAAACAGCTTCAAATTGACTTGTTTTTTTGGCTGGAGAGGTCCAGAAATTGCTTGGACCCTGTTTGGTAGACACTTATTGTTGTACACTGGAGTACAAGTGTACCACATGAATTGACCAAAAACCACAGTAAAAGTTCAGACTCATGATTAATCGGAGTACAAAAATAAACAATGGTAATTGTCAATGATTGTTTGGTAACTCAAAACCAAAGCCAAATTATAGTGCTTTTGGTAACTGAAGGTTTTTTGTTTTTACCCCCATGATCAAAAGTCTCATTATCCATCCTTCACATCCTTCACATCCTTCATCAATCAGGTTCATCAAGATCTCTTGTTTACTCACTCAACTTATCCATCTGAACTTTCTTCAAAATAGGTCATTAGATCATTGAAAAAATTATGTAATTGAATTTTAATTTCACGTTATCAGCTTTGAATGGAGCTCAACTGAAGATCTCATCCATTGTGTTTCTATCATTGTCATCGTCATCATACAAATTGCAATTTCCATTGTGGTGTCATGTTGACTTGCAATTCATGTAACAAATACAAGTGCTGATACAGATAAAGTGGTGAGATAGAATGATGGTATTGATCATGTGATGATATCAATAATTATCAATAATTGTCAGATGATGTGGATGACAAAGATGAGATGAGTTGAGGAAAAGATGAGAAGACTGTATGAAAAGACATGATGAAGTTGATCAGAGATGAAATGAGGTCACAAATGTGACAAGGTTGATCAAAGAGGTGATGAAGTCAAAGAATTGATACAGTAATAGAAGTTACAATGTGTAGAAGTGTTGATATATATGGGAGTCAAAGTAAAAAAAGTATAGATCAAGGTGATGTAGATGGTGGTGGGGCAAAGAGGTCAATATTTGACAAATCCCCTTCCCACATACAGAATTGATTGGAGGTAATTGGAAATAATTGCCAAAAAGGAGCTTGTAAAAATACCACATTATTGAGAGATTATTGTCCAAGTAATGTGGCACAATAATCTCTCAGCTTTGGCTACCAAACCACCAAATTTGTTTTGCAATTATTCTACTGTGATTGTGTGAATACCACAGTAACATAATTGCTACCACATGGGGTCTTGAGTACTTTTTTCACCTTCTCTGCTTTCACCATAGACAGTCTCAAGTTTTCAAAGGATGGGAGCCTAAACCAAGCGCAAATTTCCCCACAGATGGAAAGTGTGCTAACCAATACAGACAGCACTCAAAAGGCAGGCACTGTCCAATTTGCGAAAGTGGACATCTTTGGACAGGCTTCACCTGTATATTGATGCCTGTTGATGCTATCACATATTGGCCAAGAGAGACAAGAAGTTGAGTTGATAATGCCAACAATTATTAGACTTAAAACTTATCCTCCTATCATGTTGTTAAAAACCTTCATTTTGAATCTTAAAGTTCATGATTTTGCATTATCCAATGTGGTAGTTCAGTCCAAAATTTTTCTCCAGCTCATCACCAGACTGCCAGGTGAAGGAACAGAGTGATATTGATACTTTCAAGTACTTGAAGAATCTTTCCACCTGACTCAACAAGGTTCTTTCCATTCATTCAGTAGATGGAGTTGCATATTAAAAGGAATGATTAGGCCTTTGGCTTTTCCAAGGAAAGAAAGCTTTAAAAAGTTGACTCAAGTGGGAAAGGAATTGGGCCAGTGTTTTCAAACTCACTTGGAACACTCAATCCTTGCTCAATGTCATTGGTAAATGAGCAAACCTTATCACACATTCATATGCAGCAAAAACACAGAAAAAACAAGACAATTTTTCTAGCTACAACATCACTTGCTAGCCTTCAGGAATATAGTCTTGAGGAATAGGCAGCCACATGTGACCCTTCACATAACGTTGTATTGCTACTATTCACTGCAAACATTATTCAACTTCCCCAAGTGGGCAGTAAAAAGTGACTGGGTGTATGATTTGTCATAAAATGATCTATCACTTCTCACCTAGGCCATAACACCTCACGCTCACACCCGGCGGCTTTTTTGGGGCCCAGGGCGTGGCCAGGGCCATGGCCTAGCATGGTGTGGCCCAATGTGGCCTTCCATTCAAAGAACCTCAGATCTGCATTTTTGGTCGCCATTCCCTGCTTAAGACCATCTTTAGGGGGACTTTGACTGAATTCCACGCCTGTTGAAGGCCATGAAGGGGTCAGTGTGTGGGCCATGGTGTGTCCTAAGCCCTGGCCCTTGCCATGTGCCCCTCCAGGGCGCCTCGTGGCTTCGTGGCACCGGGTGTGAGCGTGAATAACACCCACACTACATATGTGTAGCGGGCTCAGTGAATATGTGGTTATCATGTACAAACAGTTCTGCTCAGTTATCTTCTCATCAGGATAAGTTATTCATATGTAATACATGGGATTGCTCTATCCCGACCCCCCCAAACCCTAGGTCGTGTTAGGTGGCCTTAAGCACCTTAACATACAGTCCAGGTGAGGCAACCGACAATTCATTCAACACATCTCATCCTCAAGATGATGGTTCTGATGAGTGTAGGATGGTCCTCTAGCAAAATCAGAAAAAGTTATCTTTTTGATAACTTTTAGGTCATCAACTCCAATACCCACACATTGTAATCATTTGATTCTTGTTGCCGCGGTTTTGTGTGGAGGACTTGACTTTGACTTGACTTTAACATGTTGATCTCAGTTGCTTCATGGTTCTCAAGGCAAGCAAAGGTTGTCCACGAGTTCGCAACGGTCCGGACTCATGGATCGTGTTGGAGGAACTTGGAGGGTTTTCAAATCTGAGATGGTGACTGTCAAGCAGGTTCAATGATGATGCTGGCGGAAGGGTTCATGTTGATATTGGTGCGGTTTGAGTCGGATCAGGAGTGAGGGAGGATTGTGCAGCTGTCAGATGCTCACAAAATCTCATGCCTGGACTGTATGTTAAGGTGCTTAAGGCCACCTAACACAACCTAGGGTTTGGGGGGGGTCGGGATAGAGCGATCCAATACATGCTGTAACTTTTTTGAGATCAAAAAAAAGCATTCAAAAGATTGAATACATACCACCCACTTTGGTAACCATTGTGTGACATGTGCGACCCACTGCGCACCACCAAAAAGACGCACTGCATTTTGGTCGCATATGTGACCCCAAAAAGTAATTTGGTAAACCAGAATGTGACGGAAGACGCACACGCATTTTTGCACATATGTGCAAAAATCGTGCACATTCTTGAAAATGACTAAAAGTCGAATCTTTTGAAGTTAATGCAACTGCAACTTTCCATTACTCTCTCTTTCCACCCATCACTCTCCCTCTTTTCCATACTTCACCAAATTTCATCCTTCATTACCACTAACAAAATCAACTTCTCACCCCCCAACTTCCATTAGGTTCAACTATTGGATCCTCTACACAACCTCAATCTTGACATCACCTTCTTGATCTCAATATGGCCTTTCCTTTGATCGATCATAACAATCAATATTTGCATCCAATCTTGATATTGACCGTCTTTGATTAATCTCAAGTTCCTTGTTTTCCTCTGGATCACAAACAATTTCTTTTATCTTGAGTAGCATTCAAACATTTCAGTGTTGATTACCTCACTTGTTAAATATTGCTTATTTGATTTAAATTTGTCATTATTGAAGATGTTTTATTTCTGATGCAATTGATGATCATTGATACACAAAAGGTTCAATGTTATTGAAAAACAAATCACATTGAAAAATCACCCGAGTCTCTTTAGTTTGAATGTTCAAGTCAAGTGAATGATGTTGTGGCGTTGAGGGGAGGGAAATTTGACTGGTTTGACCATCATTGAAGTCGATGACCTCCTTTAACAGATGGCACAAAGTGTTATTGTGATCAATCGCGCTGAATAGTGATCACATACCTTTTACCAAACGTTCCCGAAAAACGAAGTGTTATGCGATTTTACATATACACACATGGTGAGAAAATTTCTCACCGTGATGTAAAAGTTGCATCAAATTATTAATGCGACTTTTTTTACCGAAGTGGGTGTACACTGACTCAATGTTTTGGTGTAATCTAATCAACTCAACTGCATGTAACACCCTTTCTGTTACAAAGAAACAGCTTCAACAATATTGCCAGAGCCGCTACAGAATTATACGTAGTGAATGTTTGGCACAATTTTTTCAAAGTCAAAAAAGTTGCATGTGGTATAACATGTGATTTATCTATTCTGATGGGCGAAAAACTGAGAAGACCTGTATGTACATGATAGACAACTATTGACTTAGCTTGCTGCACATATGTAGTGTGGGTGAAATGGCTCAGGTGTGCAGTATTAGATTCTTTTATGACAAACTGTACTATTAATCATTTTCCTCTTCCAATTTGGGGAAGTTGAATGATGTTTACCGTGTATTCCTTTAAGCATTGTTCTCATCCAAAAACACCTTCAATGGATGGATCTCTAGATTTCTGAAGCTTGGAAAACATTGAATATTGTTCAGTCTTTGTTGACTTGATGAAGATCTTTTTATTTTTTGTGCCTGACTGTGTCCAATTGCATTGGCAATACTATAGATAGCCACAGATTCAGAAGCCTCATCTGATTTTGGCTTCTGAAACAAATGTGCATACTGCAGGGGTTCAAAGTAGCCCTGTAGCTACACCATATTTTGTGGAAACCTTGCCAAGGCTCTGATGCTCTCCAAATTTTGGGTATGCCTCCTTAATCTCTTTGTACAAGCAACCACAGAAAACATATGACACCAGTAGTCTGCTGGCCCCAAGCACATACCTGTGGTGACTATGTACACACCTTTATAATAGTCACCACAGGTATGTCCTTGGGCCAGTGGACTAAACTGGTTTTGTGTCTTTTGCCTGAATGCTTGTATATTTTGTTACCTCATACATTGATTTGCATTGGAGGGCTGGGGCATGAAAATGTGATGAAAGTTTTGCAATTTTTGTGCGCTTATTAAATAAATGTAAATTCATAAATCCCCGCCCTTCAAGCAAAATCTCAGCATTTATGCCTTAATATAAGAACATAAAGCTGAGGTTTTGCTTGAAGGCAGGGCCTTACAAGTTTACACTTATTCATACGACACACCTCAGTTTCAGCCGCCAGAAATCTTTCGAAATCATGACTTGCTTGCGAGGTGCGCGTGGATCAAAGCTTTCTTTGCTCCAAGCGCTCTATTTATATTCCGACTCCCCCTCACGTTTATCAACTTTGGTGTGCAACATCAACTTGTGAAGAATCCAACTATATCTTCCAAATGCGCTCTTCATCTATATACCAAATCCGTTATTACCTCAAGCGGGTGCCAACTTCAATCCATTT
>NW_006768779.1:874061-891577 GCF_000204055.1 Melampsora larici-populina 98AG31
ACATCCATATTTGTAGAGCCTCCACCAACCCTCACCTCCAACTACATACCTTTCCCATTCCCATTCAATCGAGGTAACTTACGCTTTCAGTAGTTACTTTGTCTGCATAACATACTTCATATTAGTTCGTATTGTCAATCATGTTTTGTGACCTACTTCCATATTCATATGTACATGTTCATTCGATTTTTGGATTACATCTATTTGATTTACCCCTTCGTTCTAACATAGTAATCCTCTTATGTCTTGTATCATTAAGCCTGCAATCATATCATTTCCGAATTGATCAAATTGCATCATACAACACATTCCTTTTGTTAGCGGATACTGAAATCATTTCACTATTCTATCCTATATCTTATCTATTGCGCATCAATGAATATATTTTATTCACTTTAATTTTCATCATGTAATTTTCATGCCTGGTATTTCCATTTTTGGGACAATCTATTCCTTTTTCGACTTCAAGCAATGATTGGGCAATAGCACTGGTTGGGAAGAGAAATTGGGACGTGTACAGGCCCGATTGTAAGCTGGTTAGCTTAACAAAGCCGAGTTGTATGTAAGACACTCGAAGTTTGACACTCAAGGGTTTGCTAAATGTAGACTGGTACCACAATTTTCACCACACCCAAGTGAAACCCTTGTATCAACAAACGATCAAACACTCAAGATGCCAACCCAAGGTGGAGCCCAGTTTATAATTATCTCAATCTCGATTGAATCTCTTTCTGAACATACCTCGAATCCAACTTCGATTGGCGCGTGGATGGTTCGAGCAATGTATTGGCCGTGATCTGACTGTTGTCCTCGATCACAATAGGCAATTATTACGGCTAAGTAAGTAGTCTTGACCGGAAAGCGAAATTCTCAAAATCATGACAATCACACTGATGTATGTTTTGGGGAAGCGATCAAAAAGGTGCTGAGCTAGAAACGGATGAGAGACCTGAAAATCTAGCTGAACATCGCTCATTTGTTACGGAGGTATCATGGAACTCGAAAAGGAAAAACGTATGTTTAATTTAGCATTTGAATAAATCAACACCCCAGAATATCGTCGATCGTTCGCTCATGTGCGCGTACGTACTAAACCTTCAAAACATTACAATAGGCCACATCTTGCAGTACTCCACGCGACTTAGAACTCTTCTTCTCAGATTTGGTGCTGGGAAAGGTTCAGCTCTGGTAGTGTATATTGGGGAGGGAGCTAATGACTGTCACTCCAGTTTGCGAAGGTAATTTCATTATTTACAGCCTTTGAAGCTTACGACCTTGAACCCACCACTACCATGACGCTTCTGATTTGTTGAAACATGTACAGGCAATCAGAAATCACCCATTGCCGGGGGTTTACTATAAACAATACATAAGCTTAACTAACAAGTCAACTACCCCAATCTTACCCCAATATCTTATCACATCAAAGCCTCACTTCCATCTGCACCCATTATGGTCTCGAGCAAGGATGTACCCAAAGCCCAGGCAAATAGTAATCCTGATCAAATTCCAGCCAGTGTTATCTTGTGCAAATAATGTATGCCAGGCAAACTACAGTCAACCACTACTCCAACATTTGCCAAATATCAGAAATTACAAAGAAGTCTCTAAAGTCTTCTCACCCTCTCCCATCCTACCTTACTCATTGTCTGAATCATTTATACACAATTCAGGGCAACACATTGTTATACTCTGTTCAGCACAATTGTGTGTAACTAATTACCTTCAAGAACTTTGACAAATACCCCAAATGTCTCTTCTTTTGACTTTGTCATTTACTTGTGGTTCTGTCTTATCAACCTTTGGTGTACTCAAAAGGCCTTCATGTTACCTTCCCATAGTGCTTCACATCATTATTTTTGCAAATTCACTCTGAAATTCTTTTGCACGGTTGGTTTGCTCTATATGTCTCTCCCCTCTGCAATCTCACATGCTTCAATAGTTGTCTCAACCATTGTAACTCACATAATACTTGATACACTCTTCAAAAGCAGGTATACTATTCCTGCCACTCTGTGTTTTCTTGAGATACAGCCTTCCTTTCTTCTTGTAATCATCCTCTTTTCTGCTCTACTTGCCATTGCTCAATATGACCTCATTGTTTTTACACAATGTTCATTGTCTTAAAACTTTGCTCTATTTCCACTTTTAGGTGCAAAATTTCCATAGGGATGAAGAAAACCACCATTTCTGAACTGCAGGAAAACAGAGCCATTACAATGTGTGGGTTTTGGTTTTGCTTTCCTATGCTGTTTGATGAAAATGAGAGATTGTGGATGTGTTAATCTTGGCAATTTGAACTTACAATTTGGGAGTAAGAATAGTGCATAGGGAGTCTTGAACCTAGGAGGCTTATTTCTGAGCGAGAGAGATAATGTCTCTCATTTTTTACTTTCCAAGATTCAGAGTTTGGGATTCTAAGTACCTTCAACCAAGTATAGATCTTGAATTTTTAAAATGAAGTGCACTGTCACATTGATGCATTTGATAGTTCAAGGATTTGTACTTTGAAGCTTTTGTATTTGAGTATTGAAACTTATTGAGATTAAAGGCGGGCTAGCCCGCCTACGTTCTAGTGTACTGTAAAATTTCATCCCAGGCAAATACATAGTCTTGGACCAGGAGGCATATGGCCTGTTTTCAATACAGATCTCAAGCCGTGCAAGACTGTCCGTTCCTCGTGCAACATATACCAGCAGATGTACAAAAAGATGAAGAATGAAATATTTGAAAATTGAGAAGCACAAGTCCATTTTAAGTCCCTCTGCAAGGGACGGATGCGCAAGAGGGGCTTGGTTAAGCTTAGCAGGTCAGTATCTGAGAAAGGTCTTGCAAGGCACATTGAGGCTGAAGCAGACTGAATTTTTCCAATGCAAAGTCAAAATTAGTCGTACACCAGGCTTCAAGGCAACAAATGCACATGTCATAATATGTAAGCATATTAATCACAAAACATTAGGTAATCTTTGCAGGGAATCTCTCAATGCATCTTCACTCCAAGGATATCTTCACAATAATCATGAATCTGGCTAGCTTAGTGTCAAAATTAGGAAGCAAAAGGACACCGCCTCATTGCTGATGACAGAATAGGTGTTACAGAAGTTGGGAAAGACCAACTCTTGCAATAAAAATGAAAAGTTTGGTACCCAGGATGTGATGAGTCAAAGGAATACAAAAACAGATGTTGGAGGTTAACTGATTTGAAGAGTAAATAGGAGAAATTGAATAGTAAGTGATCAACAAAGTTTGGATGGAAAATTTTCACTTAGAACATACAGGCTATTATACCTGTTGCATGGAACATTCACCCAAAGAAAATGGAGCTTTTCCAGCACAAACTTGACAAAGGCCAATCTTACATTGTTGGCAAATATGACTCTGTTGACTTTGTTCCCGTTACCACCCAGATAAAAATAGATTATGTATCTGCTTTCCAAGCTTGGTTCAAAAAATCCAGTCTGTCAAAATCTTACTTGAGGTTGAGTCCGCACACAAGGGTAAACACGGGCTCCAATCAACAGCTTGCATCCCTTGCATATGTTCTTGTGTGTGGATTTTATACCTGTGTATCAATCTGGCCTGCGTGACTTATATTATGTAGAAGCATAAGGCAACTCTCCCTGATCTTTCCCCATCAGATGCTGGCATGTGTCTTGATTTCTTTACTTGCGTGTTCACGTATCCCTTTAGATCCAAACCGGGCTATTCACAATCACACGGATAAGATGGGTCAATTTTCTGTTTGCTTTGGTTATGACTGTGTTCTCGTTTGATCAAGAACATCAGGATCGCTATGCCGTGATAATTTACGCATCTTGATCAAATGGTCCACTGGTTCGAAAAGACCTTCAGTCTCGATCGGCTGTTTTGAAAACTTCGGCCACAAGCTATAGCGCCTCATAGGTTTTGATGTTAAGCTTCAACTTGTGATAGCCTGATGGCCTGCCTTGTTGAGTACAAATGACGTTGCAGACGTTGCCCAGTTCAAATTCAAAAACCAATACCATACATATGTTCCCCTCAGACCTAAGAATCAAGTTCATCTATAAGTCAACGGGAAACAATTGTTGCCGGGTATTTCTTGCAGCACATTTTGACTGGTACGTATCAGATTGACTAGCACAATGAAATATCACCATACGCTGGAGGCCTGCTCATCCTCATCCATGGACCAGAAGTTGTGTAGGCCTTTGAGCCCGATGCAGCGCGCCTCTGGTCCTATAAAGAGTGTGCTGATACGAGAAGCTGGTAGCGACATCATCCTTCAAAAAACCAACATTTTTATTAGTGTTGAACAATTGAACGATCCACCACATCCAGTCTTTACATACTTTCATTCAATTCTTTTTCATTCCAATCATACACACAACTTGATCATATCCCACTTACATACTCAAGATGCAATCTTTTTCTTTGTTTCTTTGCGCTGTTAGCGTCTTGACCTGTTAGTCCAGTGTTTGCCCTCTGTGTCCTGAAAAATAATACTGACATAGATGATTTTTCCAGCCACAATCAATGCGGCGCGAATCACCCAAAACATCAAACACATCAGATCAGAGCCCTCCGAAGCCAACAAGACAACAATATACTCCCAGTCAAAGCCAGTGTTATCAGCGAGCAATTTATCTCACACTTCACAGGATTGGTTGGCAACACCACCTGCCAGCAACCCCATTGTTCGCGAACCCCTCCCCGCAAAGGCCAATGCCACGCATATAGGCAACAGTTACAGCGAAGGCCAGATAACCGGTTACAAAGCATTTCTCTCCCACCCGTCAACAAATGCATCTGCCCCTACCCACCTTTACACCGAGGACAAAACCTTCAATCGAGGCCTGGTGAGAGGTTACCGGGCCGGGATGAACCACCGTGCATCTGCCAACTCAAGTGACTTATCAGCGAGTGGCTCGGAACAATACATGAATGGTCAACTTGCTGGATACCGTGCGGCTCTCAATCAAAAAGTTAGCAACCATGCTCGAGTCAGCAAGCAAGAATTTCCTACATCCATTCTTCAACACGATGTCGTGTTCAACGCCGGCGCGCGGGCTGGCTTTGAAGCGGGTGCCAATTCTCATTTTTCACGAGCTCACTCTGGACACTCATCACATGAAGAATTGTCTCGCGAAAAATCCGATGCCTCACACAAGCTCGTTTCTCATTCTGAAAAGCACGAGAAAGGTACCGGTTCCTCTGCCAAAGAAGCATCGCGTGTACATGAGGTTTCAAGTATTTCGGGTCATGATGAACACTCCTCCGTGAAGCAAGCTCATCATCACCACGTCACAGGTGAAAAACACGATGTCCAAGCTGCTGCTGAACAACCATCGGCTCCTAACAATCAAACTCAACGTCTTGCAACGGATGCCAACACCAAACCTGAGAAGGCAACTCACAAACACGAAGGACATCGAGTCTCCCATCCATCCGCCGCCGGCGCCAGCCGCACAGTAGAGAAACCAAAAAAGACGAACGATCAGAATAATGCAGCACAATTCTTTGCAGGCCGTCAAGTGGGCATGGATGCAAGCACTCGTTTCCCTAACTCACAACCATCTGCTTATTTCAAAACGGACCCATCCTTCAATGCTGGAGTTCAAGCTGGGTTCGAGGCTAATGTTCAATCACATTCCCCTCAATAGCCTGTAATCCTTGTTTCCTCATGTCATATTTTTTGAGCTCTTTATTTATATACTGTCACTCATTTTTACCATTACACACGCGTTCGTTCGGTTTACCTTTCATTCTTGAGACTTATTGTACAATAGCCAATGTATAAACAGTCCAACCACATGTATCCCTGACCTCCTACAGTCATGGCCCACATTGTATCGCAACATTGACCCCAATGTAAAAAGCTCTGAATTAAATCCAAATACTATGACCCCAACAGGTAAAACAGAAACAAAACATGCTTGCTATCCGTGTTCATCACTTCAGCATCCATAATATGCCTGAGCCCTACGTCCCTGATGTTCATTTGGCAAATCAGCACTTTTCATCACCCTGTCAATTCTCCTCCTCTGGTGGGACAGCGTCCGTCATCATTGACAAGTGCTGACCAAACAGCCCACCAATCAAACAAGTGCAGGCGGGTAATGACCTCGACATATTACAACACGCCCAATGCGAGTCAAAGTGCGAATTCAATAATGACTTTGACAAAACTTTACTTTTCAAAGGATGACCCTTTCAGGCAATCTGACAAGAAAACATAACAATACAAATGAAATAACTAACAGCGTTACAAAACACACAAAATACACCAAAGGGAACAAAACTGCTAAGAAGAATCGTTGAAAAAGTATCAATATTAAAACGAGAATAATCTAGTAAAGAAACTAAATCTAGTGATCGTCCATCTTTCAAGTGACACTACCCACATCAAAAACTACACACGCAACCTGATGCTGATCAAGAGGAACGAAGAAAATGGTAAGAAATCCTCTAGCGTTTTCTAAAAGCATCCCTAAAGCTTTCTTTAACACCTAGTTTACCCAAATTCGACCACCTCGGATTCACCCATGCACTTCCCATACCAGATGTCACCAAAGGTTGACCAGGTTGACTAGCTATCAGTCCTTTGATGATCAGTTCAACTTCTACATCACTATGACTGGTCGGATCGTCTTCAGCTATTGCACCATCCACTTCCATCGATGTCTGAGGTCTAGAAGGTGCAACAGGATAATAAAAATCTTCATCGATTTCTCCCAAGAGTTTCGCCTCATTAGCTGCCGAAAGTTTATCACCAGTTGCACGACCACCTTCGCCCCGATGATGGTGGCCGTCTTTCTTTTTCGAACCAGATGCTGCTCCACTTCCACCACCAGCACCTCCAAACGTCCTGTTGTGCGTGTTATTTGACTTGCCATGATGTTTTGTGTGGTCTCTTTCTTTGTCCTTTGCACCGTGTTTCATACCACCAGACGTATTTGTATTTCCCATGGCCGCACGCGCACTAGCAGCTTCCTTCTTCTTTTTCTTTGACACACCAGGCTCAATGCCAGGTCCGACCCTAGGCGTCACCACCTTTCGGTCTCCCCAATTCGGGTTATGTTTCTTTTGCCATTCATTACTAGATGAGAAAAATCAGATTAGATACGAGAGAGAGAGATTTCGAGATGATGAAAATCTACGTACAGCAGTACGTCATAAGGTGCACTTCGACCTGGTACACTTCGTTTGGCTCCCATCGAGTGAGTCTTACACGTCAATGATCTTGCACAAGGTATATCCTTAGGTGGTATGAGAACCCCACATTGTTCATTCACATTTACCGGACCACCTATCAATATTATCGAAACGGAAATATCAAGTTAGTATTGTACCAGTTTGTCAAATCCCAAATCAACCCACCTTTGATTCTACCCATTTTCTTTTGATTGGCTTTCTTAGCCTCCTCCTCTCGTGCTTTCTTCTCTTTACGTTCTTTCTCTCGTTCCATTCGGTCAGCCTGAGCCAAGACTTTCTTAAGTTGTTTGTTGGTCATTTTCAAACCGGCTGGTAAATCACTAGCGATAGCTGAAGTGACGGAGGATGTCGTATGATCGATAATCGTTGCCTTCTTCTTCTTAGGTGGTGGATTTGATGAATCTAATGATACTGAAAGAAGTAAGGAAGAGTCAGCTTGGGTACTCGAATGGGTACGAGAAATCTTCAATCGCAAACCTTCTGATGAAGCTCGTTTCTTTGATCCCGCCTCTACTCCTGCAAACAAACCTGCCTTCTTCATCATGCGAGCCGGTTTCGTCATTTCACAATTCACTTAAGCACATATTTGTTTCATGTTAATCCCAAATGAATTTCCATAAACGAAGCACCAAAAAGAAAAGTCAAACCTTTATGAGTAACACAAACTCGACCATTGACTTCACGAGTTTGAAGTCCACACATATCACAACGAATCACTCGAAGTTGTTCATCCGGAGGTCCGAATAAAGTTTCCATTCTTTGAATCCATATTGGACCGGGTTCATCAGGAGAGTTAGGTGGAGGTCGAGCAGGTGCTTCGGCAGCTTGTTGTTTTGCTATGGCTCGAAGTGGTTTCCATCTATCTGTAGCTTGTGAGAGTGTAGTTTGAGTAGATTCGAAAGTCTTTAGCTTTGAAGCGATGATAGGGTCAGCTGGTTTAAGTTTGAGAGACATTTGAAGTTGAGTTTTAAGTGAGAAACCCTTCAGAGTGGTGCTACGAGCTCTGTCACAAAGTCAATCAAATTCAATTCGCAGCCAAGATGCATGCAGCATGAGATGAGTACATTTCACAAATTAACAAAACTGCCCTGAAACAGGATGTCACCTGGGCTACCTGACAGGCGATGTGCATCTGTCATCAAGCGGTGCCCTGATACAGAAGAGATACACATGAGGGACAGATGATAGTACCAGGTTTCACTTGGATATCACTAGTATGACTGCCACGAGGAGATCGATTGAATTTCCACAGAATCTGTCTCAAGACTACCACCATCTTCTTTCTACTATTCAGGAATACTACCTTTGGCAATCAACTCGATACTCAATTCTTCAACACTATCCTTCAACCCACGAACCGCTTTCAATCATGCATAACATCATGGGGAGGCTCAATAGCGTCTCGTCAGTGACTTTTACATTGCCAGCATTGCCCCAAGAATTTATCAATGGCTGATGCTAACATTGTTCTTATTCTTGATTCTTGCAGTGCTTTCGCAACCACAGTCGTGATGTTTTTAATGGTTGCCATCTCTGGTGTAAGCTGGCTAACGAGGCCAACCGTCTCACCTGGTCGAGTTGAAGTCTCAGATGTAGTAGTGTGAGGAACTAGTAATAAAGAATTATATAAAGAGAAGAAATCAATGAATTGAAATTGTCTTCAAAATTTGCATTCTTTTTCAATTTCAGCACATGGGGTACAGATAATCGGGATTACTATGATCGAAAACCAAGAGAATGGACTAATTTACGATTCGGAGTTGAAGCTGGTACGTTTGCTCAACAATCTCATTTTGTTTTTGTTTTCTTGCCTTAAAAACTTATTGATTTATTATGATTTTGTAAAAAAAACATCTAGATCTTCGTCCTCTATTTAACTATAACACAAAACAAATTTTCGTTTATTTGGTAGCCACTTATGCTACACCAACTTTTCCTGAAAATGAAGTAGTTTTATGGGATCGAATCATTCGTAAATCTCAAGACGCTAAAATCAATCTAAGTGGAGCTCGAAACAAATATGCATTTAAACATATTGGTGGATCTTTCAAGTCAGTTTTGAACTAAAATCTTGTTTCTTAAACTATACAAACAAAACATCTTATTGATCCCAATTCATATTTTTTTAATTTTTTTTTTAGGAATGCAACGGCTACTTATACCTTACATTATAATGTGATGCCTAAGATGGGTGCCTTGGTTTGGGGAACTGCTGGCAGCACTCCAGAACCTGTACCTTTTCCTGGAGTGACATCTGGAAGGGGAAGATGATGAATTGTTCAATCGGATCTATCATTTCAACACCAATAGAGCAAGTTGACAAAAAGTGCACTTGAGAGGGGGCATGAAAAGCTCTTTCGGCTTTGATACTAAGCATGTTGGTTGGTTAATAAGGAACGATGATGAGGTAGTTCAAAATGCGATCACCAATTAAGCATCCTTACTAGATCGTGTTCATCAGTGACTTGTTGCAGTAAAACCTTTGTATCGTTTTTTTCTAGCATCGGGTTCTTGATTCTTTTGGTGTTGTGTTTGTTTGTGGAGGATTTCTCTTTTCGTGGTCTGGGCAGTAGCCAAAAAATCGTTTAGAGTGATTTATAGTTTTGCATCAAAAATGTGATTATGTGAGGCAATCATCTAACAGTACGCCTTGAGAACTGAGAGGCGAAGGAATTATGTAGGAACTGGCAGAACCCCATCAAACAGATTTGGGCTGGATTTTCAGTTCTCTCATCCACCTAAAATTCTCATGTTGACGGAATCTGTCAAGAATAAGCTAGCCCTTATCTGCCCTTATGATAACTCAAGGATTGGCTAGTCGGAGGTATCAATGGATTCCCCATAGCGCAATCAATTCCACCCTTTCTTAGACTGGATCATAGTAGTGGGTCATCAACATTATTGATCAGCGAGAACCTTGAAGATTCTCGAGGTTCAAATATCTTTTGCTCTCAGACAAAAGTCTATGGTAGTACATTGCGAAGAATTAAGCATAAACTGGCGAATTTGACGAAGCGGAATGTCTGAACGCAACAAGTTTTCGTAGGAGGAAAAGACATGTATGATTATTGAATTGACCAATCATTGTGGTGTTACCAGCTCAAGTTCCCAAGTCCTTGCTTTCGATTCCTCAGGTACATGACCAGTTTTATTTTGATCCCTTAATTTGGCTGGTAAAAGTACATCAAGACTACCAGGTGTACTTCGACCAGGTTGGAAACCTTGGGTTCTCCTATGTTCATAACCTGGATAATGACTTGGACAGAATTCTCTTGATCGAGAAACTTTGTAGGTGGGCTGAGGTGTCTTGGGATTATTGAGGGCAGGATGTGTTGGGTAAAGAATTGAATGAGCCATCGCAGGTCCATGCTTTGCAAGTTTACTAGGGAGCAACAAAGTCACTCATCAGTCTAGATAGATGAGCATATACTTCAAGCAGATGAAAGACTTACGGAAGCTCCCAAAGCGAATATGGCGAACAATTCCGGAGGGTGATCAAGACCGTACTCTGACGTGCAACTGGTCGAATCGCCTTGCGGACCTCTTTCACAAGATCAACAGCGTCAGAAACAGTCTCTTTGGAGCAACAAAAAGACTCAAAGCTCACCATTGCTGTCTGAATCGCTAGAATCTACTACCAGAGGGTAATCATCTTCGCTCATCTGACGTAGAATATGATTGACTGATCTTAAAAACTTCAAGATCAAGATCTGATTTGACTTGATGTTTCTGTTCATATCAGCTTCACCCGAACCCATATGAGGGAAATTAAAGACCACCCGATCAAATTTACAATTCTTAACACGTTTATCTTTATGTAAATTACATGCATCTAACTTGAATAAAACATTCACGCCATGCTTTTTGAGTGTTTGAATAAATTCAGCTGCATCTGGATATTTTTGTAAGACGATTTCTTCAGAATCGATGGTCGTGGCCGTAAGCAGATGACCTGGATGAGAGTGGTATAAGATCAAAGATGCAGCGAATGAAAAGTTTCCTGTTCAAGGAGCAATATCAGCCAGGAGCACATTAATAAGCTTAAAATGACATGCTGATCTACCTTCACCAATCAAGAGTACCTGGTCTCGTGGCCCTACCATACATGTTGAAGGAGTCGCTCGGCGGCGCTTTTCCCGATGCGAGGAATTTCCTGGGTCATTTCTGAGGTCGGTATCAGGCGCAGACTGGTCGAAGGGCAGTGTTATGGGTCGATCATCAGTAGGTACCAGCGCCGAAGAATCCTCGCACCCGATACTGGGGACACCCTCATCTGAAATGTTCGAAAGCGGTTGAGTTTGAATTGGCGCAGAAGGATGCGCCTCATGGACACCTTCTTCAGATATCGCCTGTGATTGCTTTGATGTTGAGTGACCTGAGTTACGCTTTCGATTTAGCTTCAGCTTATGACTCTGCTGTTGTGCTTCCTTGATTGCCTTGACCTTTTGAACGTGAGCAAGCTTCGTTCTTTTAATTTGATCTGCAGCGAGAGCGTCCTTCAGTTTCATTTTTCTTTTCGCCATTTTTTGCTTTCACAATGATATGTGCTGATGTAAACGATATGAGATGAAGCTTATGAGATTGATTGATTGTGAAAAAGTTTTGTGACAGTTCTGCGAGCTGGACGGCAAAATGTCGACCAGATATCCGACCCCGAGACTGACCCGTGAATGCTCTGGGTGACCACAACTTCAGCCAAACTTCAAAGCATTTTGGGTGGATTATCCAAATAGCTTCAAGTACGCAACATTTCTTGCTCTGTCCAACAAGACATTTTCAAACCCCGAAGAAAAAAAGACGAAGCCTTCACAGGCTGGAAAAACAAAGAGCCTCTATCATAAATGAGGTCTGACCATATACACTGCTGAGCTTGGACCAAATGCGCGGCGGCAGTGCTTGTAACACAATGGTTTAAATGGCAGAAAATGAGAATTCACAACTTATGTCGGGGGGAAATTCGCTTAGAGTATCAGCGGTGCACTCACAATAGTCCTACAGTTTTGATTATGTTTTTTTGCTGAACAAGATGTGGATGGCAAAAAGCGCCCAACGGCCTGAAGGTTTTTGAAATGGTACATTGACTGTATCAATTTGTGATGAGCTCAGCATATTTTGTTTACCCATTTCTCTCATTGATGTTTCCTTTTAGTCTACGTATAAGCTTCACAGTAACGTAGAAGCTCGCTTTCATTTTTTATGTGCTTTTCATCTATGTATCATCGCTTTTCCTCTTGATTAAGTCCTGCTAGAGTTGTTGTCCATCTTTTCCATTTCTTCATAATGTTGTAGACGAAATCCACCCATAGGACATGTCTTCATGTCTCCGACTTCACTCTTTATTGTGGAAGCGCCTATCTACTCATCCTACTGAATCATATTTCCAAGTTCCTTCTTTCTCGCATTTCAAAGCACCCAGATCCCTGAGGGAATGACATTATTTGTGTCATAAGAGCACGAGCTCTTTACATTTTTAGAAATGTATCACAATAGTAAACGAAGATTAGGTGGCCCGAAAGTTAAGCTGAAAAGCAAGTTCTTACTTTCCTGTTTCATCTCTTGTCACATAAGGTTGTTATCATTGCAACGGTTCATCATTGTGATAAAGTAAGTTCACAACGTATAGAAAAATGTAGTACCATCAGCAATGCTCAGAAAATGTCAAATTCGCATTAAAACCAAATCTGATGGAAATTGTCAGCTTTCTTGGAACTTTTTGATACCTCGAGAAAAGCTAATTATCACGAGAGAAAGCCAATCATCAAACAACCCTTCTCTTCATCATGAAAAGTCCAATCAAAGCAACCTTGAAAAGTAAGAATGCTGAGAACTCACTGCTGATCCACTGCAACTTCAAGGTATAAATATTCTTCTCTTTCGCCAGACTCTTCTTTCCTTTCCCTCATCCCTTCAGCACAACTCAAACGAATCATATCAAGATTAAATCTTCAGCGTTGATAAACATCTTGACCAACTTTCAATACCTTTATATTCTATACTTACCATCAAAATGTCAGCCCCAAATGAAACCCCTAACGTACCTCGTAAACCAACTGTCAATGAAGTGATGCGCACAATGCGTTTTAAGAAGAAAGTTCCTGCTCAGCCCGCTCCACCACCGCTACCCCCATCCCCCGGTCCTCCACCAGGTAGCGTTCCTTCGCCTCCTCGACTAGTACACTTTGCAGATGGATCAGGATGGAGATGGTCCGGCCCTTCACACAATCCAACCAATAGAGTGATCCACCCATTACCTTCTCGTCCCCAAAATACTCAAAACTCTTGGTTGCCAGGACCTTTCGACTTTACTGCTCCTTCACAAATGCCTAACATCAACACGTCCGCAAACAATCCTCATTCACAAGCACAAGGTTCCAACTCGACCCCTAGATTTCCTCCACGACCTCCTCGTCAATCAAACAACGCCTCAGGATCAATGCCACAAAGCAATGCTTCGGTCCCTACCACTGCAGTTCCTAGATCACGGAGAAATGCTTTGGTACCCCCATCCGCTTCCACCTCCCAAGAAGGAAAACCCAAGGCCTCGACTGACCAGCCCGTTCAAGGCTCCTCAAGTGGAAAACGTCGCCGCCGAACTGACCCCACCAGTGACGACGAGGATTCAAACAAGCGAACATCAAAGCGTCGTGTCAATAAAGAAATCAAAAGCATGGCCAAGAATTATAGATGTATGTAATTTTCACTTTGACGTTTCCTTTGGTATTAATATCAACGTATAAAAAATGACACTTGTATATAGTAAATGAATGACTGTAGAGATCTATCAAATAATGATTCTGAGTTGCTATCGTATAATCTGCTGTGCCCTTGAGACATTGTTCTCCCGACCCCAAGCTATACCGCATGAACAATCCTTGAGCGCCATCCTTCGCTGAAGGTCGGATGCTTTGTTAACCCCGCACGCGCCCACCCCTTGAAAATGAAATGACAATGAGTCAAATAATCTAATATTGACGGGCGGAAAAAGTGCCCAGACAAGATATTCCGCCATGTGCAGCGAGTGAATTCATATTCATATGTGCGTGCTTTAAACCCCCACAATGTTGCAAAGCTATAGACAGAAGGAGTCATAGATGTATTTGTGTATAATTTCATGATGTCTTTCGTAAATCACCGTACAATGTGTATCATGAAGAGCCCGTGTGTCTCTAGTAAACAGCTATAAAAATCTATGTATCAAAGTAACATTTTTGGTCGGTACATTCCGGCTGTGCTATGCATTTGTTACCTATTCTATCAAGACCAACACATAAAATCTAGAGGGCTATACACTTTTATCCGTGAATCAAGTTAGGCGATTCGTTGAGTTAGTCTTACGACGACCTCATTCTATAAATTTATAAACTTTTTCGTTCCATGTCGACAATAAATGTCGATCCAACATATATACAAACCTTCAAATTAAGTTTCTTCTTCATCGTCTTCCACTGCACAAATCTTCGATGACAGTCTTCTTCCTCGTCTATAAGCCAAGATGCAACATAGCATAATGATGATATCTGATGCATCGAGGGTTTTGCATGTGTAAGTATCAATCTTTGACCGTCACGTAAAATAAACATATATCGTGTACTCACCATAATCATCACTACCCAAACCAGGTTGCCTCCAAGAAATTGAGTATGTATACTATATGAAAACAAAGAGGATGCTAAGATTGGTCCGATGGTGTAACTGAGTGCTGTGCAAGTCTGAGAAAATAAACAAAGTCAGAACCAATGTCCCCCAAATTTACTTCGCTCGCATTTTGTAGGATGTCAAGAAAAATTTACCATAGCAAGTCCATTCAAAGTTCCTAGGGACGACGATGGCGCAGAATTGTTAAGCATAATGGAAATGCAGACTATAGTTGGTTAAGATTGGGTTACATCGTCAGTGATGAGTTCATGGGACGATACCACAAATCGAGCCTTACCAAAGCTAATCAGCCCAGGGCTTTTCAAAATGAGAGTAGCGGTCAAACCAGTCAATGAGACTGCTGGATCGCTGTGACTCTTGACCAGTAGGCTGAGACATGGTAGTAGTATAAAACCCAGGGCATGAGTAGGTAAGGTATACTGATAAAGCCTCAAGGGACGAAAACGCCGTTGCAGAGGAGGGAAAATCAATAGTTGCACAACCAGGAGACCGATACCATTAACACTCAAGCAGAATCCTATCCAATACGAAATATGTGTAAGTATTCCTTGGTGGATAAGTTCTTGTAGAGAATGACAAAAACGTACCGATTTGATCTAGTGAAAGGCTTAGCCCTCCGTCAGAAATTCCTATCCATAGCGAAATTGATAAAACACGATACATGTAAGTATAGCACGATTCCAAAAGCCAAGTTAGATAAAGATAACAAACGTGTGTAAGCAAACAAAGGCACCAACGAGTTCCACGAGGCCGATTGCAAATTGACCATGAAGAAGCTCAGAAGGATCCCAGAAAGTTTTTTGTCCAGCAGTGAAGTAATTGAACGAGGTCCAGTCTCGTTGGTAGGTGAGTTGGAAGGCGAGATAGATTTACGAGACTCAAGATAGAGTTTCAAGCGAGTCTCGGGTGATAAATCACCAGAGCATTTAGAAGGCAAACTCTACAAAGGGTGTCTTCAATATGAGATACAAGAGGTATGATGGGCCAGAGAACTCACTTCTTCTAAACAAAACAATCCCAAGAGGATTGCGCCAAGGTTAAACAGACCGGCCACAAACCCGGGTAAGAAGTAAGGGTATTGCTTCAAGAATTCAATGTTTCCAAATAGGTATGGGTATTGCTCAGCCGGTCTAGCCAGATATCCGCCACAGAGCGGGCCTAAAAGGCCCCCGAGGGCTTTGATAGAGAGCTTTGGAATTAGTCTTAAAGATCAATTGGGAATAACAAGGAGATCTTACCATAGCATAAAGGCAATAGGGCCAGAGCTCTGTCAGACGTCAACATCTTCATCAGCCAATCTGCAAGGCGCTCTTAGTCAGATGTTGAATTCAACACTTACTCAGCATGATTAGTGTGATCAGTAATCTCTCGAATCACACTCTGATAATGTATAACCGCACAACATCGTTTGAATCAATACTTGACAAAGATGAGTTCCTTGCAACACAGGACTATGTAATGATTTGGACAAGTGTAGTGTGGCTTACGCGTAATATTCCAATGTTACCTGCAGAAAAAACCCCGTGAGCAAAATCATCAATGTCACAAACGTATCTGAAGAGTATCTATTACTGACCATTCATCATTCCTGCCAAAGCTCTCGTCACAATCAACCCCGTTAAGCTCGATTGTAGTCCAAAGGAGATAACACTAACAGCCAATCCCAAAAGTCCGGTAAGAATCACAGGTTTCCGCCCAATCCGATCTGATAATCTTCCCCAATATAGGGCTGATGTATGCGTACAATTGAGTCAAAAAATCAGACAGAAAGTAAGATATCGGGGTGGAAAAAGACTGACCTGTACAGAGTTGAGCAAAGGCAAAGAGACCTAACCGAATTATCACACAAGTTAGAAGAATGATGGGAAAGCAACTCGAAGTCCTGAAGTGAGGTCATTTGCAAAAAGCTGGAGTAAGGCTTACTCTCAATCAAACCAGCATAATATCCTACGTGTGTTCGATCAGACGCAATTCCTAAGTCCTCAATCATCTGACTGATGTTGGAGAATCAGAAACAATTAGACGAGTCTCAGTAAAGCCTCATATTTTGGGTGGATAGACTTAAGCACTCACTTGATAAACGGGAAGATAACTGTAAAAGATATAGGCTCTGTAGCATTGATAAGATCAAGGTCACAGGTTAGTATGTGGTATAAGTTAAAGATGGGCATCCTTTCGGTTGCGGTATGGCTAGTGATTGAATCTCGCGAAAATAGGGAATTTACCAGTGAAGCGCATGATACAAAGTATAGCCAGTTGCTTTTTTGGCAACGGTGTAGACTTTTGCGTTTGGCGACACGAGTCTTCGATTGAAGAATATGACTATAAAAACCAAAAAAACGCGTAGATGATAGAAAAGGGTTCGTGCAAGGATTAATGTGATTTGTCATAAAAGCATTGGAAGATTACCTAGAGTAAAAGTTGATCCCTCGACATTTATCAAGGTCACAAGTTGAAAAGACAAGGAGCTGCCATTTGTTTCAAGACTCACCCTGATAGTAGAATCATCGGAAAGACGAGAGTCACTCGGAGGTAGAAGTGGCTGTCTCTCGAGGCGAGCCATTAGAGTCAAATGGGGTTTTCAAGTTTTTTTCTCGGTTATTGTGTAGGGCCACCGAGTTCAGTGATTAGATTCGAGTAGCAAGAGTTGATTAAGATAGCGATTG
>NW_006768779.1:891853-898240 GCF_000204055.1 Melampsora larici-populina 98AG31
AAGTCGATTATGGATGTTAACCAAGAAGCGGACAGTGAATTTCTACAACTGGAATCAAAATATTTTTTAGAATGAGGATGAAGATTTCTCAAAACAGAAGTCTCGGTGAAATGGTCTGTTTGCCTAAAAACTATGATTTATCATCCATTAAGAAAGTAAACAATCATAACGTACGTAAATGAGTCGGGAACAATTGTGTACAACCTCATTCAACTTCACAATTCAGCTAGACCGGGGGTCATTGCTGATGTGAAGTCCCGAAGCATGAAACCGTTTCATGACTAGACCAGACTCCCACGTGAATTGAGCATTTACGAACTTTCATTGTCCACTTGTAGAGATCATTCTAGCCCTCAAGGGCAAATTGGGCACGTACGTTTGTGTATGAAAAGAGAATGGAAAGGTTTCTATAGACCACCATACAGTGATCAAGTTGAATGTCAAATGAGAATGTGTTTAAGAAGGTGTAAGAGACTGTAGAGACAAATAAGGTTCGCGAAGGAGTGGTGGACGTGGTGGATGAAAAAGAAGGCGAGAAATTCTAACAGCGAGTTTTAATGGACTGGATGATTTTACATAATGACCAGTATCGGGCGAATGACATATAGATGTTGAACTCGGAAGCTGTGAAGAGAAATTTATAGAATTCATCGATTCACAGCAAAATAAAGGGTCAAGGATCCAGGAAGTTCAGAAACATGAAAAACAATTGTCTTCACATCAAAGTTTCTCTATAAAAGCCATTTACGTAAACAATCGCAACTTCAAAATCGGATGATCTTTCTTTAAGTTTTGGGGTGTTAAAAATCAAAAGTTCATACCCCAAATCAAGATCAAGATGAATATGTTGAGGTATGAATAATATTTCATTCACAGCTTCACACGAGTCATGAACCGCAAATCATAAAGTATCGAACAACGTTGAATCGAAAAGATTACAATTTGTTAACCCTTTTTCCAAAGACTGCAAACTTAACAAACCCGAATTTCAAGGTGCCATCAAGGTTCAAGGGTTTTTACCTTTCCAAGCAGTCAAACACCCTCATTCTATTCATCGGAACAGCTCCGCACTCGAAATCATAATTCCCATTGATTTTGATGGATGGTCCCTAAAGGAAACTCTCTGCAGCTCCCATTCCAAATCTCCATTCAGAAACTGGATCCATGTGGACTGATGTGGAGGCTGTGGCATCGTCTCATGAGAAAGAAAGGTATAATTTCAAGACATCGGCATAAATGACGCATGAACAACCAAATTAAAGACGCAGGTGCAATTCACAGGGAAACACTGGAAATGAGTTTATCACAATTGAACTGAGATACTCAAGAGATGGAGCCTCACTGAGCCGAGTGTTTTGGGTGAAAACCCTCTGGTAAAATCACCTAACTAATTATATCCTAACAATCTAACACACCTTACAGGATGACTAGTGATCCATACAAACAACCTAAACAGGTCAAACAAACTGATGGATGAACAAAAGAGTCGCAAAAAACAGATCTGAACAGTACTTGTCTTGAAGGACTCAATCCCAAAAGAAAAGAAAAAAATAAAGGACCTGCAAAAATCTAATAAGCAAACTGATAGACCAAGTTGAATTTCAATGGTAAACAGCTTCTCAAAAGAACTGATGTAGTCAACAGACAGAAGTGGTAAACTAATTTCGATGACGACAAAACAACACAGATAACAAAAAGAAATTCATTGACCGGGTCTTTGACTATACATACCATCAAATTCCTTTAGTCCCACATTCCTATGTTGATAACAAACTATCAACAACTAAAAATTCTTGACCAAGTAACAATCGGACTCGTGGCGAATGCTATAGGATGGGTACTATCAGTGTAATATGTAGGTTAAGATCTACAGCGAGAATTAATGGTATGCACTTGATCATTGGTTTGTGTCTCCATGAGATTGTTTGATTGCAATCATTTGAAAGTTTTTTGACTTCATAAGGAACATACGATGTCAATGAAAATAATTTGTTCTTTGGATAGACTATTGTGATGTCATTGTTGGTTTGGAAGGTGATTATTGTTCTGAATGACTTCAAGTGACCTTATTGTTGATGGTGATCACGTGAAGGATTGAGTACCGAATTTGGTAAATTGATTGATCATGACGTCAATAAGAAAATTCTCATCAAATCTGATGAAAAGCCATCATTTCCATTTCGATTTCTCTGATTACCATCCCATCATCCTATATACATATGATTTGTGCAATCTCTAACATCAGAATACTAAAACCTCATCACTCTAAACTACCATTCAATCCAGCTTTACAATCTTACTTTTACAAACCATCAAATTCGAATTTCTCATCTCAATCCAAAAGTATGGGAAAATCAGAAGTAAACGCAACTGGTTTGACTCCAGATGAATCTAAGAAATTGAAATCAAGAACTGAACGTGAAGATGAAAAGGTTATCATTCGCTGTTTGAAAGACGTTAGTAGAAACTCAAGTTTTCACTTTTGATGATCTTATTCTCATCAGCCTTCCAGAACTGACGATCTTGATGATGAGTTTCCTGTAGTTGTATACTTGTAATCCATCCGAGAGTGCTTATGAGATGTATGCAGAAAAAGCTACCTTTCATGATCCAGTCGTACGTCATACCTTTCTGATTGAGCCTTTTCCGTATCATCATCACTGGGACTGAAATGTTGATAAATCCCTTTGATAGTCAATTGCTACTCCTCTCTCATCGATCAAATCTCAGTTCAACGGGATGCCAAAAGTCTTTAGTAGTGCGACGATTGATAAGTTTGAGGTATTAGAAAGTCCCAGTACCTTACCCAATCCTCCTGGACCAGATCAATTCACTGTCATCAACCAGGATGTCACTTGTAAGCACTCATTTTTTGTCTCTCTAGAGATTTCGGCGTGTTTTAATCAGCTGATTTGGTCGGTAGACTTTCGAAAGGGAGAGAAATTCAAGACTGTCAACTCTCTCTTGACCCTCGAGAGAGACCCTAATGGGAAAGTCATTAAACATACCGAGGAATGGTCTCATGATAAACAAACTGGTTTGTGATCAATCATCACCTCCTTCCAACACATCTTTGTTTCGAGACTCTATTGACGACCGCATACATTGTTGATTTTCTACAGACGCCAATGATGGTATCTTTGGCACTTTGAATGAATGGAGAAAGAAGTTGACTGCCAATGTGATTGATAAAGGAGTGTCGGATGACCCTTCAAAGGCCAAGTGATGATTAGGTCTGAAATTCTAAAGTATGGAGGTTTAGTGTATCAAATTCCGTGGTGTGGTTCACTGATCAAATCAGCAGCAACTCGATCAAAAACATCAATGTATAATACATTTACAAAGACATTACTACTGGCTCTTTGTACTTTAACAGATAAAATTATAATCCTTAACAATCAACAGTGAGATAAAAGATTACATTGCAAAATAAAACATAAAGTTTGAAGGCAAAATTCACTTCACTGATCATCAATAGGACTGAATTTTAACATACAGACACCAAACTAAGTCAATATGCACCAATAATGGCACATAAATATTGGTATGCATGAAAAGGTGATTGGTAGTCAGAATGCAAAACAGTATGAAGTATATAAATATCATCTCTCACTCAGGCTATATGATGTGGCTAGAAGAAGTTGTCTTCAACTTGTTCAAACTTTAAGCTCCTCCAATGGGCCAAAAATAAAGATGAAAAAGAAGAATAAAACAACAGTGGGTAATGAACATGTTCATGAGTATTAATTTCACATGATAAGGATCTTTCCACCTGATTGATGTGTATTTTATAAACATGTGATTGGCCCTATGAGCACCAAGATAGGTGCTGCACAAAATATGAAGGTAGTAAATTCTATACTCTTTATCACCCATTCTGAGTGATTGCTGGAGTACTGCACATCTGTTGTGATCAATGCTTTCTAAAACCCAGCCATCATGTTGGACAAAAGACACAGCTAGATTCTTACTAGCTGGGAAGGTAGGCAGAACACCCTTTTTTGTGCCATTGGACCAATTTCTTCCTAAGCTTCTCATGTTCCTCAAGATAGTTACATCACATTTATTTTACTCCTTGATCCAAGCATCTAAACTGTTTCAAGGAACATTGTGAAATGCTGCAGCAACTCCCAGAGTCTCAAGTTCTTCATGTGCCTCAACCACTCTCTTCCAGAACAATGGAGGGTACTTGGTCTGTGGATGTACACTATTTGAAAGCTGTACTTGTCTTTGGGACTTTTTCACAAGATAGATGAGTGTAATTAATTCTTTGGACAGCTGGGTTGGTTCAACATTTGATTTTCTTTGTTCAATGGACTACAAACTCAGTGATGAAGTTTTCTTATGTAAAACTGAATGAGCACCAGAGAATCTATCATATTTGGTTCTCCATAAATGTGTAGTAAATCTAGGAATGAATACTAACCTTTTGATGTGGTGAAGATCTGCTCAGGCTTGCCACTTGCAATGAGATTCTTGGGGCACAATGAGTCTTGAGGAACTTGTTGGTCTGTACTTGTCAGACCCTGCTCATATGCTCCAAATTCAAGGCTTGTTTTTTAGAAGTCTTTGTAGTTAATGATTTGTAGGACATCTGCGTAAACTTTGGACTTGAGGAAGTCACCTGCAATTTACCACTTGACTGATATGATCCTTCCACAGGAATTATTTAGGTCTTATGTCAATACTCTGGAAGGCACTGATTGTCTTGGTAATGTAACCTGAAGGTCATATTTTCTCTTTTCTGTGATGGTTCTGGCATCCTATCATTCCAGGAAAGAGAACAAGAAGCTTGAAAAGCTGTTCTGTTCTCTGAGAAGGCCTGGAAATCTTTGCTTGTTTTTTTGTTCCTAAAACCAAAACTTCTTTCATGGTTACAGGAAAGTACTTCTTTTTGACACTTGTGTATGGAGTCCATTGATATTGGTTGCTCTGAGTATATTTCTGGTAGTGAGTTCAATCCATTCAATACATTTGTCTCTCGTGCCATTTACACTGTCCCTTGTAGCCAAAAACATAAGGGGATGTAGTCAAGGATAAAGTAAAATTCAGATTCTTCTTGACTTCACATTCATAATGCATCAGGATGATGTCCTGAATTATGGCTTGATGGATTTTAGAGTGAGGAGGTATATTTTCCTGTGAGGCAAAATAGCTTACAAAATTTTGAACTTTTCTCTGTTGGACTTGCAATATAAAAACTGTGCAGCAGGTGGTGAGATACTGAATAGAAGTTTTTCTCATATTGATCTATCAGTTGATATGTGACAATTAGGTTTGATCTGAATGTACCAGACCTACTTGATGTTCCACACTTCCCAGATTCACAGAAAAATACTCAATTTCAAACAAGTTGATCATGGTAAAGTTGTGTGTCAATATCTATGTGGCTTGAATAAAACCTATCACAAGATCTCATCCTTATCACAGTTTAAAGAAAGGGAGTAATGGTTTATTATTCATGAAAACGTATGGATCATTGAAAATGAGAAAGTGAGAGTGAGATAACTCACAATCTCAATTATTTTCTGGCCTCAGTCTCTCTTTCTACCTTATTACATCCCATATAGCCATGTTGATTCAAAATCCTCTGGGAAACTATAATCTCACCCAGAATGTCAAAATTTCACATTTAGCCTAGGATTGATGTTGAAAGGCAAGGTAAGGAGGTTTTTCTGATTCTTGATAACTTTCTTGAGCTAAAAAGATATTCAATTAGTAAACTTTCACTTCAAATTATGAGTAAACAAGACCAGAGATCTTTGGTAAGATTGTGAAGTATTGGGTGTCAAGCTTCCTGATAGATTTTTCATTTAAGCAAATCTGGAGCTATGTCAAATGCAAGCTTTGAGCATACTTATTGAATAAAAACTGGGCTTACCTTTAGGGCCCGTTCGGATCGTTTTCAGATATTATCTGACCTGAAAACGAAATTTCGATTTGCCCCTATCTCAAGGGGCACATCGACATTGTCGTATTTCGGACATGGAAGTTACCGAACAGCAAACCAAAAGAGGTCAACCGACATCTGTTGACCTCGTGATGATCATATCGCTGTTCGGTAACGGCCATATCAACTTGCATGCATTTTCATTTGCCTCAATCTTTTGAAACGGTCATCCAGACCTTCATCATTTGCATCCTAAACTTTCCTTCTTGTGTTGACATTGCACCAAAATGGTTCAAATTGAACAATCGATTTCAAAAGTGATAACAGATTTGAAGATTTAACATAAAGAAACGAACAAAAAACCAAAAGACAGAACAGAGACAAAGCGAATAGAAACAAAAAACAAAAACGAAAAGGACAAGGAACAGAAGACCGGAAAGAACGAAAAGACAAGAAAAGAAACCAAACATAAACAAAGAACAGAAGCAAACAAGAAA
>NW_006768779.1:899282-1004384 GCF_000204055.1 Melampsora larici-populina 98AG31
CGAGTTGAATCAGCGGGGTCAAATATCGAAGGATACTGGCCATTGACTTTTTTATTCATTTCATGTTTGTTCAGGAGCAAATACGCCCAGGCCGTCTGAGGATCGTCTTGTGAGTTCCTTGAAACACTCGAATGGTTTGACTTTCAAGATGAAAGTGGGGTGAGTAAGTTTAAAGAAAAAAATTAACTGATTCTAAACTTACCTCTTGGTCACTTTCCTCATCATTGCCTTCATCATCCCCCTTTGCCCTCTTCCTAGACTCGTTTCGCAATTGCTTCTGTTCAGCCTGTGCAGTAATCTCATCAGTGCGGGCAGCCTAAGTGTTTTAAAAATGGGTCAGTGTGAATCAGGCCATCTGAGAAAAGCGAGATACAAATTAATCACCTTCTCAGCTTGCGCCTTCACCTTGATCGGGCTTGGAACTACAAACGAGAGACCAACCTCGGCTTTGGATTTCCAAGCCTCTTGAACCCAGTCCATAATGTTTCCATCATTTAACACCTCTCGACATTCCTTTCTCTTGGGGAAGGATGAGCTTTTAGTAATATACGCAGTCCAAACACCCAAAGTTTTCTTATTAAATACCTCCTGTTTCAATACTGTTGTGATTGATCGCTTCGAGGCGTCGCTTGTTGCCCATTTTACACATTCATTCTTGAGGGCATCCAAGTCAAAGTCATTTGAATTCCATTTGATCTTGGAACGGGAGCACTTGATTCGCAAAAAACCTGATCTTTCTTTCTTGTCATGAACATATATTTCACAATCAAAAACCACTGCAAAGCTGGGATCATGGTTATCTGAGTTTTGTGTTGGTTTGGTTGATGATGATTTGGGTTTCGTGATCTTGGAGTTCTTCTTTTGAGAATAATCAAAATAAGCCATATTGATCAACAGAGATGAAGAAAGATGAAGAACAGGAATCATGGACATACCGGATGAGTGACAAGTTGGGTATTTTCGGAATCAGATGGGTCAGGAGACAATAAAATTGGATCCTGTCTCGTGTTCAAAAAGATTGGGTTCACATGATCTAAGTGCTTCATGTTTGTTGATCAGATGTGACAATCGTGGAAATGTGAGATGCAGGATCTGCTGTCACTGGCGGTGTTGGCAACAGTATTTAGATGATCATACACTGCTCCCAATGATCAGAGTGGGTTGACTGCGCTAGCTGAGCGCTGCACCAGCTGTACGCAGCACTACTAGCTGCGCAGCAGCTGCGGCCAAATTCCTGTGAAGCAAACGTGCCACAGGTGACAACATTTCTAGCAAATGTAATATCTGGTGGAGTTTGGACCCAGATACTATCTGGCGCTATGTAACACTTTTGGTGTGAAATTTCGCCAGATAGTATCTGCTCGCGGTGTCCGAACGGGCCCTTAGATTTCTGAGTCATTAAATCAAGCGGTGAATTTGACTCCGAGTCCGGTGCATTGGGACGAGTCGAGACTTTGATCCGTTCTGAGACGAGTCACATTATCAGGTCCGGACCTTGGGTCTTGGGCGCTAGCCAGATCCCAGCCTCCTGGAACCTGGTGCTTCGACTGAAAGAGAAAGAAAAGAACCTTTGCAACACAAGACTGCGATCACTGATGGGCTTCGAATGTCATTTACTACCACTTCGATCAGGACTAATACTTTCTAATCCATCCTCAAGATATCCAACTTCACCTCAACATATTCAATCTTTTCATACGATCTCATCAAGATCAGATCAATCATCTTCATCCAAACGATTTCTCAGAAGAGCACAAACCGATACATATGGAAAAACGAAATGTTCAAATAGAGGAGAAAAAGTATATGTTGCTAGATCGGCACATAAATTAAATTCATTAGATCAAACATTAAAACTTTTTTCAAAACATTATCATGGGACAATGAATGTATTAGATCTGGGTGCTTCACCTGGTGGTTGGACAGAAGTCGTTTTAGCAAAAATTAGCAGAAATTCGAATTCATCATCATCATCATCAACATAAGTTAATTGCTTGTGATTTATTACCACTTTCGAGATCGATTTATGTTGATGTACCATCGAATACTAAACTAAGTTTTATTCAAGGTGATTTTTTAAACCAAGAAATCCAGTACAAAATCATCGAAGCACTTCAATCTAACCTCCAACCCAAACCCAATCCATCGATTCCTACAATAATCTTATCTGATTTACTTGGTTCAATGAGTGGGATACCCATCAAAGATGCACAAAACTCACTTGATCTTTGTTTATCAGTTTCACAACTTGCTCAAACCGTTTTACAAGAAACTCAAATTGAAGGACACGAAGATGATACGTTGGTTATTAAACATATTCAATCGGGTTTAACAGACGAATTGAGAAATCATTTGAAATCGAATTGGAAATCGGTGAGATGGATTAAACCTTTGGCTAGTAGATCTGAAAGTAGAGAAGGTTATTTTATTGCTCGTCAAAGGAAATGATCATTTGGAGTTCGATTTTTATTTTTGTTTTGTTGCATATTTTTCAAAAGTGTACTTGTAGGATTCTTTTAATTTACTTTAAACATAATTAACTCGGTTTCCTTGAACTCGTTGGAAGTCTCTTGACTCGTTTGAACTGGCTTCAAATAATATGGACGCGTCATATTAGGATGGTTTCAATGTTTATTTACCTATCATTGATGTTCTTTGGTTGATGAGTAGTATAACTTATCTACTTCTGAGCTTGATACACTTTTAATGTGATTGTGTGAATATTTGTAGAGTAAAACAGTTTGGTGCATTTTTATCAGGGAAAGTCAACTTTTCTCAAACTCAGAAATGCGAGTCTGCGAAGTCTTGTTGTTTATATAGAACAGATTTTGGAATGGTTTTATACACGCGAGCTTCTTGATCCAAGATTCTGAGGATCCATTGGGTTATACTATGAATCCGAGTGTGTTTGACCCAAATTGTGAGAATGGAATATTTGAAGTTATTCAGTTCAAGTAACCCAATCTTGGTTTCTCCTGATCCACTTGAATTCAAGTTCGATTAACCAACACTTCAACTTCTTATCAACCTCACCCTGGCTATACCTATCTCAACATATCTCGCTACATATTCTTCATCATGAATAATTTGAGAGAAGTCTTAGATATACAATTATCTAGTTTAGGATCTCTACCATTAACAGATGATCAGATTCGATCACTCAATTTGATTTGTGGTCCTGAACTTTTGATAGCCAGTATGGAATTAATAGATAAAAGATCTGGTGAGTTTTTAAGGAATTGTCAAACAAGATGGTCTTTCTTTTCAAGTCATCAAGCTTCCGATGATTGATTGATGGATTGATATGGTCTTGTAGTTTCGAGACTGAGATCACCTATGAGTGATACGCTTTATCAAGTAAACCGTTCATCTTTTAGAACTATCTTATCATCTTGGTCTTTAACCATTACCACTTCTTTTTGAAAAAAGGTTATAGGCAACACGAAATCATATTTAGTTTGTATCACTCAACGGTCCACTTGTCAATGTTCATCTTTCTTAAAACACGTTATTCTTTCATCTACTCAAATAACTGTCTTGAGTCATCACTTCTCTCAATCAATCTTCTTTTTCATTCCGTTTTGACTGACTTTGATATTTTTTTGGGGGGGTATGCAGTGTTCTCATTTGTTAGCTGTTAAGATTATTAGAGCTCTTCGGTTAGAGATTGAAGAAAGTGAAGTTTCGGTCGAACAATTAGTTCGTCATATTATTACTTAATTTTTGTTTTCAATGATTTCATGTACCTTTGCCGAGCTTTATTTTTCCAGTCAGAACTTTCAGAATTGGGCTTCTCCATCCTTGCCACGAAAAGTTGTTTTATTGATCGTATACTTATGTGTGCGGTGAGTACTGCAGTGTATCCAGTCTTAGATAATCACCAAAATGTAGTGAAAACTTCGTAAACAGAAACGTTGTCTTGTAATATGTATACGATGATTAAGTAAATTTACAACTAGCACCTCATGTATTGGCTAATGAGTTAGAACGAGACGAGCAGATGAACAACTTAAATTTGCCATTCAACTTGACTTGATTCAGCTTGATCCATCCTAATCCTTTCAATTGAAAATAGTTAAAGCTCTCATAGTATTATCTACCGATCTTCTAAACATTTCATTATCTACACCTTTACCAGATTGAGCACTATCGATTGATACCAATGGATTCCGAATCTAGACCAAACGAACAAATCATCATCATCTTAAACTTAATTTAAACCAAGTCAAAAAAAATCGTATATCACGTGGAAAAAAACGTACTACAAAATCTGTCCAAGATGTTTTCCATATATTCTTTAAGACGGGTTGTAAACTTTCGGTCATGGGTGAACTTAGTAATACAAAGGTGATATTGGTAGGTGTGGTAAAAAGATGTAAAGAGTAAGTAGAAGTAGTATAATAATGAACAGGTTCATCCCTAATATAAAAAAAACAAAATCACATAATCTTTAGTTTGATAATAATCACAATGATGAAAGGTTTTAGAAAGATAAGAAAGGTTTTTCTTCTTACCTGCCAGCTAATTTTCGAACCAAGTTACGTAAACTAAAGACAAGACCATAAACCAATTTAGCTTCTTCATCAAATAACAAACCAGGTAAAAGATTACTTGAAGATCCATTTTGAAGTTGATTTTGAGAATGAAGCAAATCAGATCTAATTCCATTTCCATCATTCAATCTAGTCGTATTCAATAAGTTTGGAACTTCTTCTCCACCAACAAGTGTACCGGTATTAGAATGAAAAGGAAGGATTCCTTGTGAACTAGCTTGACGTGATTGATCTGAATGAGGATTGATGGATTGATAACCTGGTGAAAGACTGGGTGAAACACATGGTAAGACGTTGGGACTTGGTCTGGCTGGCTTGAGTGGTGATCTATGCCAGTCTTGATAATAAACTGTTTTTTGATAAGATAGAGTTGATTAGTTTGTTTGATTGATTGAGATTAGTTGATATGAAGGAAAGAACTAACCGATTGTACAATGTCGATCGAAGATATAAAGTGAATAAATCATTTTGATCACTTGATCGATTAAGCTGTTCATCGAAAACTGACTTATAACTGAGAATAATGTATTTGTACAGACTGCATTTTGGAAAACATCACACTGTAAACCACAGTTTGAGTTTATCCGTTCCTTGTTCACTCTCTTTTTTTCAATTTCTACTTCACATACAAAATGTCATCTTAATACTACTTTCCATATGGTTTTCAAACACTGATCAACATCAAAAAAGAAAGATACCAATCCTCATCAGATGTCCAATTGGTTTCCTGATGGTAAAACAGCTAGCCCAGCTCTTTGGGTAGCTTTCGGAGCTTCATTAGCTTCGATGATCTCCTTTGGAATCCATTCTCAATGGTTCAAGTTCAACCCGAAACAAAGAAAGAAAGGAACCATCAAGACTTCAGATGATCTTACTCAACTTATTGGTGAGTTTTTTTGAGTGTTTGAGAAGATCTGGTTTGGATTATCAAGGCTTATACTTGCATGGATGAGATCTTTTGCAGGCCAAACTCCTTTGATCAGGATTAATTCTCTCAGTAAGATCACGGGGTGTGAGATCTTGGGTAAATGCGAGGTATATGAATCCATCATTCTCGGTTATTAAAAGCTACGATAGACCGTCTTATACTTCTTTCAATTCGATGATTCGGTAGTTCTTGAACCCAGGTGGTTCGGTTAAAGATCGGATAGCTCTAAGAAGTAAGTCAGTCAAATCTTCACCAAAAACTTATCTCAAATTCAAATACATATGTATTCCAACCGAAAAAAACAATTAACAAACTTGATCTTGATATAATGTTTTTTTTTGAAAAAGTCATTCAAGAAGCAGAAAGAAAAGGGGAAATTTTCCCAAATTCGAAACCTAAATGGAAACTCTTTGAAGGTACAAGTGGTAGTACTGGAATCTCAATTTCACTGGTAGCTAGAGCTTTAGGTTACGAAGCAGGTTCATCTCCAATTCTATCTTCCGCCTTTCTGATCAATAGAGTGATTAATATTAGATACTTAATTGAACTGCTTTGAGAAATAGAAATCGTTTTACCTGATGATACAGCACGAGAAAAGTCAGAATTAATAGAAAAAATGGGAGCTAAAGTGATCAAAGGTAAAACCCCATCATTTTCTAATCAATTACATAAAACTCTTTTCACTGATCCTTTTTTGGTTTTTTTTTCTTCTTTTGGGTTTCCTAGTTAGACCCGTTAGTATTGTTAACTCATCACATTATGTTAATATAGCCAAACAACGTGCATTAGATTATAAACCGATTTGGAATGGAGTAGGAGTAGAAAGAGGATTTTTTGTGAACCAATTTGATAATTTGATTAATTCTCAAACACATTATGAGTTAAGTTTCTTTTGTTTTTTATAATCATCAAATCAATCTATCCAAGTCCTCATTCTTTTTTCTTTTTTTCTTTTTTCTTTTTTTCTTTTTTTCTTTTTTTGTAATAGGAGTACAGGTTTAGAAATTTGGGAACAAACTGAAGGTCAACTTGATTATTTTGTATCAGGTTCAGGTACAGGTGGTACATTAACAGGTATAGGTAAACGATTAAAAGAAAATGATTCAAAGATTAAATTGATCTTGGCTGATCCACCTGGTTCAGGTTTATTTCATAAAGTTTGGTGTTTCTTTTCTTTCTTACTTGATTTTTTTTTTGAAATATAAGTTGATTTCGATTTTCTTATGTTTCTTATGTTTCTTTTTGGTTTAGGTTAAAGATGGGGTTATGTATTGTGATACTGAAGCTGAAGGAAAACGTAGAAGACATCAAATGGATACAGTTGAGTTTCAAGAAAAACCAACAAATTTTTACTTTTAGAAAATTGTTATTGAATGTGGGTTTCTTTTGGATAGATTGTTGAAGGGATCGGACTGAATCGGTCAACTAAAAACTTTGAAGAAGGACTAGATTTAATAGATGATGCAATCAGGTAAGTCAATCTGATCATAACCATCCATTTACTTTATAACGACTTAAATCAGTGAAAATCAAATGTAGGGTAACAGATCAAGAAGCCATTAAGATGTCTAGATATTTGGTTAATCAAGAAGGACTCTTTCTAGGTTCTTCTTCAGCTGTGAATCTAGTAGGTTGTGTAAAACTCATTAAATCTTTAGAATTTGAAACCCCTTTGAGGATCGTTTGTATTCTGTGTGATTCGGGTCAAAGACATTTATCAAAGTTTTGGAATGATGAATATTTATTGGGGTTAGAATTCGATTTAGATGTTGATGAAGATTTTGATCCAATGGAATACTTTTGATTTTTTTTTACTTTTTTGGGTTCTTTGTTTGGATTTATATTAACTAAAATTAGCATTGTTGGATGTGATAGATGGTTATTTTTTTGGATTTGTTTATAGATATATATAGTTTGGTATTTGTTCATAGTTCAACTTCAATCAAAGTCTTTGTTTATTAGAATGCATTCATAACAATCCACTCCAAGCCAATTAATAGTAATATTTTATCAAGCTTATGAATCATGACTAATTGTAATGAGGTGAGATACATATAAGGGATTTTGCCACTCTTCTCAAACATCAAGAGTTTCACTTCTTGCAAAATTTCGTTAATGCTCAAACATTGTGAATTTTCAGAAATGATCGATCCTATGGGTAATCTACATTATTTATATTGGTTCCTACAATTTCAAGCAATCTTACCTTATTACCTGAACATATTTTTCAAGACCTCTATGTAAGTCATCAAGCCCAAAGATTTTCAAAAACTCCATCAGCAGCAAACTGTCACAATGAACAAACTGTCTGCTCTAGCCTCTACAAAGAATACAAGCAAGCATTGAACTACTTTCCAATTGATGTCAGTCTTGCAAGGAATCAAAATATAACATGCTGGATAGATAGACATACAAATATTGCAAAGTTCCTATAAATATTGTATAATAGTGCAAGACCCAATCTAAGTTTAGAAGTCATGAAATATACACATCAGAGAAAAGAAACCCGTTGATAAGTTGCAGGTACGCCGTGTTTTATGCTATTGCTTAATGTAATTGCTGAACAGTTAGATTTCCAATGTGATAAAGTTCATATACCTATTGTATAATACAATACCCAATTCAAATGATGAAATAATAAAAAGTATATATATCAAAGAAATTATCAATAAGCTGCTGGTACGCCATGTTTCCTGCTATCACTTGATGCAAATATGAGTCCATCAGATCTCCTCACTACACCCTGTACGGCGCTATGATAGAATCGCATGTAGATTAAATAATGTAGATTGAGTAGTCAGAATCTCCGGTCACAAGTCAAGCAGATAAATGATGGATTTAAGACTCACGCAAGACCACTATAGACGTCTACCATTGAGATCTTGTGGCCTCTGGCCTTTAAAGACTCTAAGAATTCGGGAGGATAACTCGTCTCGATCCTTGCCTAATCATCACAGATTTGTTCAACCATCAGCAAATCAAAGGTTTCCGATGCATAGTCTCACAACGTACTTGGTTTGGAAGCAGTTGATGATGTACTCGTGCATCTTCAATAGCATGTGATAAGTCATATCCCCAATCAAGCTTCAACAATGTACTTGCTACCGCACTAGGAATTCTACTTCCACCACTCGCCCCCAATACTGCCCAGACTTCTTCTTGGTCTTCAACAATGATAGGTGCCATCGAGCTAACGGGTCGTTTACCTTTTTGTGGATAATTGAGTGGGGAAGAGAATAAATCAAATGAATTCGATTTCCCTTTCACACTAAAATCGTCGTTTTCATCATTCAAAATGATCCCTGTGATCGGATCCATCACTCGACTTCCAAAGATCAGATTAACGGTCGAAGTCAGACTAACAGCTGAACCCCATTGGTCCAAAACACTAATATGAGTTGTACCATGACTTTCAACAGTGTCATAACGTGGATCGTAGTGTTTGTAATCATATGTCTTGTTATCAATTTTGGAACGAGTCTCATCGGCAAAAGTCTTGGGGATGAAAGATTTAATTCGATCTTGTTGCGTTGTATTAAGGAAAGCTGGATCGCCTAATTCGGTACGACGAGCAAATGCGTATTTTAATGATTCTATAAATCGATGTTCTTCTAGTTCTGTTCTTGGGACTCGATTCAGTTGAAATCCTTCTAAGATGTTCAAAAGGTAAATCATCATTGGACCCGATGATGGATTCTCAGTAGTCCAGATTGTTCGATTTAGGTAAGTGGTATTAAGGGCTGGTCTGACTATCGCTTGATAATTCGCAAAGTCTTCCATTTCAACTTGGCCTCCTTCTCGATTGATAACATCAACCAATTGCTTAGCTATATCACCTTCATAGAAAGGTTTAATACCTTGATTTGCTATAATCTTGAGTGTATTGGAATAATTTTCTCGTTTGATTAGATCGCCAACATGCGAAATGTCTCGTCCATTAGGGAAGAAGACGTCTCTCCACTCGGGTTTCGATTTAATCCATTGAGAGTGATCGTTACCACCATCATTATAAAGTTTTTGATTCAATGCATGACCCACTTGAAATTCTTTTGATAAATTGATTGAAGGTTCAAAGATCCTAGACCAACTTACACCACCACCATACTTACGAAAAGCTAAATCAAACCCCGAAAGTTCACCTGGGATTCCAATGGCTAAACCACCGACTTGACTACTCTTTGGATCATTTAAAAACTTTTCTGAATAAAGATCTCCACCTGGAATCGATTCTCTAAAGTCTAGACTGATGGGTGTTTCTGATACACAATCTTGACGTGATCTACAAGGTGCTGGTTTGATCACCATAAAACCTCCACCACCTATTCCTGTTGAAAAACAGTTGACTACGCCTACACAGAGTGCCGTAGCTATAGCTGCATCTGTGGCTGTACCGTTTTCTTTAAGAACTGTTGGGACCCGAAAGAATTTCATTAGATTTCCTTCTAATTGAACTAACAGCAAAGGGTTTGCGAGGGAGAAAATGTGCGAACCATCTAGACCGATCTGAGAGCATCTGGCTTCTTCACTTGCTACAGCACCATTCCAACCAGTGACTAAGTACGAAGGATTACGCTCGTGTTGTTTCTTAAAGGAAGAGTGTGTTTCTATGAATAGTTCAGATAAGATAAGCAAAGGACAATCGTCAACGCTTGATCGATCTACGCCAGGTATGAAACATATCACTCACCTGGATTATAATGTTGAGATATGACGAATTGATAAGCAATTGAAGTAGTGATGATGAAGATAATGAAGATGATGATGATCCAACGCTTTCGATTGAAGGATGATCGATTGATCGCCGATTTCTGATTTCCAATCAACGCTTGGTATTCGTAATCATGATTTGGTCTCATTCTTTTGGAATGCTGAGCTTAACCTTGGTTTCTTTTATCAAAAAAGTATTGTTGGATAAGAGCAATGGCCTTGTTTACTTCGGCTGTGTCGTCGAAAATAAATGATCCTCCTGTTGTTTTTGATTATTTATTTCATATTCGCGGTTAATCGGTATTTTGCCCGTCTAGGTTATTTATCCCGATTGGGATTAGAAATGGAGCTCCTGCAGGCTCAAAGTTGCTCAAGCGTTGGCATCAGGGGCTGAAGGGGTAGAACGAGAATGCAGATTCCCGCTGAGACTTCTCGGCTGAAGCTGGCTTTAAGGCGAGCGATGCCATTCAACCCTCGGGCCGCGGATCATCAGCCCATTCCATGAACACTTTCGAAATAGCGGTAGATCCGGATGAGACTTCACTTCTCATTTAACTTCAACCATCACTTTACTATTTTGATTCATCAGTCTTTGGTTTTCATGAGTCTTTTGCATTATCCATCATCCATTCTGAATCACGCCATCCCAAGAATAATTGAATCATTTCACTTCAGGTTGTATTATGATACTCGTCGGTATCGGTCCGGATCTCACTCGGTACCAAGCCATGTATATTGTAACTTTTACAATACCAGCGTTGGGCATTTTTTGAAAACCGAAAGTTTTCGATATGCGTCCTCAGACTCTCAATCGATTTTTTACGACTACCACCCATAAAATCTTTAGCTCGGTCGCACGCTCAAGAAGGAATGCGAGTACTACCACCAATGATCAACCACGAAATGAATATGATGTGATTGTATTGGGAGGTGGTCATGCCGGCACCGAAGCTGCTTCTGGCGCTGCTCGTTGTAATGCATCTACACTGCTTGTTACCAATAGTTGGAAGACAGTAGGAGAAATGAGTTGCAATCCGGTATGCTCTCCCTCATTACTTTCCTTGATGACAATCAGTTGAATGGATTTGATTGATCTCACGAATGATTTTTTTTTCGGCTGTAGTAGAGCTTTGGTGGGATTGGGAAGGGTACATTAGTTCGTGAAATTGATGCTTTGGGTGGTATTTGTGGAAAAGCCTGTGGTTAGTTCTCGATGACTTCTTTCTTGGTCATCTATGACCCGTTTCTGATGTTGACTTCCAATACATTTATCTCCAGATGAAGCTGGAATCGTTTTTCAAATGCTAAATCGATCTAAAGGGCCTGCTGTCTATGGACCTCGAGCACAGATGGATCGTCAATTATATAAACAATCGGTTCAAAATCAACTTCAAAAGTTTAATCAATTGGCTATCAAAGAGGGTACTGTTACCGATTTAATCCTCGAACATGACAATCTTCTACATCGATCCTCAGGTCATCAAGCTAGAGTTTCCGGATTGAAATTAGATACAGGAGAGATTATCAAATGTAAATCCCTGGTGATTGCTACTGGTACATTTCTTGGAGGAGAAATTCATATCGGAATGAAATCATCACCATTTGGTAGGATTGGTGAAAGTTCTAGTACATCACTTTCAAATTCATTAAAAAATGTTGGATTTAAATTAGAACGTCTCAAGACAGGTACTCCTCCACGTTTATTAAAAAATACCATTAATTTTTCAAATTTGTTTATTCAAAATGGAGATCAACCACCTACTCCATTCTCATTTATGAATCAGACAGTTCAAAATGCAACCAATCAATTGTGTTGTTGGAAAACTCATACTAATGCACAAACTCATGATATTGTTAGAAAGAATTTAGACAAGACAGTTCATATTCGTGAAGAAGTCCGAGGTCAGTCTATCTTGATATATATATATATCTCTTTACCAGTTGATCGTTGATGTAGTATGGGATTTGGTGTCAGACTAGGTCCAAGATACTGTCCTTCATTGGAGTCAAAAGTCGTCAAGTTTCCAGATCGAGATTCTCACATGATTTGGCTTGAACCTGAAGGCTACGAATCGGATTTGATTTATCCTAATGGACTATCTACCACTATCCCACCTGATGCTCAATTACAGATGTTAAGGTCAATTCAAGGTCTAGAAGCTGTGGAAATTCATCAGCCAGGCTATGGCGTGGAGTATGATCATGTGGACCCAAAAGAGTTGACAAGTGAGTGGATCATGTTGGTTCTGAAGTTCCCTAACATCGCCTGAATAACCACTTTCTAACTCAGATACGCTCGAAACCAAACGAATCAAGGGCTTATTCTTGGCTGGCCAGGTGAGTGTTTCAAAGTATTGAGATCATTTTGGGTTTACAGCTTACTCATCGGATCGGATGAACTCTTGGTTTACACAGATCAATGGTACTACTGGTTACGAGGAAGCGGGCGCACAGGGAGTCCTGGCTGGTATCAATGCTGGTCTCTCGTCCCAGAATGCGTTGCCTTTGATCTTGACTCGAGCGGATTCTTTCATCGGCGTGTTGGTGGATGACCTCATTACAAAGGGTGTTCAAGAGCCATGTGAGTCTCATCAAGAGGCTTTTCGGAATCACCAAAATCCTGTAGAATTGACCTTTGGGTACATTTTTGCGCATCAGATCGGATGTTCACAAGTCGGAGTGAATTTAGAGTTTCTTTAAGAGCTGATAATGCTGATCTACGATTAACCAAGAAAGCTAGACAAGTAGGAGTAATTGATGAGGATCGATGGGCTACGGTTGAACGTACAAAAACTCAAATTGATCGATCAATTGAGGCTCTTCAGGCTGTTTGTTTGTCACAAAGGGCTTGGAGTCAAGTGGGAATTAAAGTTAGAGAGGATGCTAGTTTGAAAAGGTGATTCTTTAAGAATAACATCCTGTCCTTTCTTTGATGTGCTATTGACTGACTGAATGGATTGATTTCTTGATAGTGCGTTTGATGTGTTACGAGTACAGGGTGTGAAGATTGAACAACTCTGCGAGACTGTACCACAGCTCAAAAACGTTGATCCGGATATCTGGCGTAGAATTGAAGTTGAAGGTCAGTTAGATTTTTCATGATCTGATCGTTTGTTCAAAGCTTCTTACCACTACATTGATATCCAAACAGCTCTTTATCGTCCAATCGCAAATCGTTATGAGCATAACGCGCGTCAATTGGAAGCCGATGAATTATGTCGTTTACCACCCAACTTGGATTATCATACACTTGAATACCTTAGTATTGAAGCTCGACATAGGCTTGATAGTGCTAGACCAGAGACTTTGGGAGCTGCTAAGAGGTTAGAGGGAATCGATCCTAATGCATTGATTTTACTTAGTAAACATCTTAGACAGGTTAAACAGATGATATGAAATAACCTGAAGTTGTGATCAACTAGATTGTAACTTATTAAGCTGAACTACAAAAACGATTTTCTTTGAAACGTTGACCCTTTGAAGGTCTTATATACTGACCTTGCTTAGGACATGGAAACTATCTTAATGGAACAAGCCTCAAAATGAAACTCATGAGTTTAAGGTAATTAATTTGGTCTTGACAATGAGACTTTTAGCATCATAGAAGCTATTCAAAGAATACATATGATCTTCGTGAACTCAGGCAATGTGAAAAGAATCCGAGTGAACGGACATATTGTGTATCTCACATCAGTGAAGCAAGAGATGAATCATGCAGAGCTAAGATGATGTAGAAATGGATTCAATGGTTTGTAAACTCATCTTTCACCTTTGAGTTCAGCAGATGAATTTTTTTGCCGTTCATTCGTAAACTAGAAGAAACTTGTACATACCCTATGTGTTACAAAGACGTGTTGATGGGGAAGCAAATACCTAGGTAATGATTTGATTTCATGACCATTTGGAAGTCATTGGCAAGATATCTATCAAAATGTGAACATGCCAACAAAGAAACACGCGGATAACCTTGCGCCACAAAGCATACTTTTATCTCTAGTTGTTTGCCTTAGCGCCCCCGAGTCAAAGTGCTATGATGTTCTTGGTAGCTGATAGCAGTCATTTGACCTGTCTATTAACATTTGAATGGGTCAGATGTCTTATACAATATCATATCATGTGATGGGAAGGGTCTTTGTATCTTTCAAAGGCAAGTTTATGGTCAAGGTATGCCTCCCACGTGTTGGCAAAAGCAAGAAAAAGAAAAGTGGTGATAGAAATCAAACAAGGTCATCAGGAAGTTCCCCGCATTCCTCTACATCCCAATCATTGTTGTCAAACACATCATCTGAAATGATATTACAATTAGCATTTAGATTCCACTTGCACATTGAGCTACTTTAACATCATAAAGTGTACCAATTTAATCAATGGAATGATGTGTGTCAATATTTGTAGTGTGCTCAGATTGGGAGAGTTGAAAATATTGATTACCAAATCTGGTGGAAGGCCTACAAATCTGACACTATCAAGATTGATAGCAAGTGATATTGTTACTCAAAAAAAACCCATCATCTGATTTGAAGAATTTTGCATATGTTGGATTGGAGTGTATCTGATTTAGCTTTTGGAAGAGATCTCTCGGGGTTGAATAATTTATGTGCTTGAGATATTTCTTCTGAAAGAACGTTGATCATGTTGCTCATATGAAGTTTATTTATGATGTGTTCCTTTTAATCACTGATCAAGTTTTTCAATAAAAAGTGTCCTCTTTGTGAGGAAATTATATACAAGAGGCCCAAGAAGCAGGTAATGAAAAGTGATGTATCCGTGTCCATAAAAGGGTTTAAAGGGAAGAAAAGTCAAATAATGCTGTTCATAAATCATCATAAACGGGTACAGGCGGTGGATTAGGGAGCGGTAAAGGTGCGTATGCAGGTGGTGGGGGTGGATTGATAGCCTTTTCAAACCGGAAATACATTGTTTCGTCCCCACCGCAATGGGGGCAGGCAGTACGTCGAACCAATTGCACAGAACCGTACTAAGATGAAGCAAAACAAAATGTAAGATGTATGACCTGCAAGTGCAACTGATACTAGAATAAGCTTACTTTTCCTGCACAGGTTCCTTTTGACCAGTCAAATACATTCAAGATATCTGAGTAGTGACTTTTTTGAGCAACGGCCACATAAATCAATCACATCAGTTTCTTAAGTTGTCTGTATATTGGTATGAGCCAAGTTTGGATCCATATTTCCACTTACAGGCTGATTCTCTCCGTATTTTTTGTCTCTATTATGAACTGAATCGCATGTTTCCGAGAATTGGTAGTGTAAGATACTATATTTTGTAATCTGTACTTAGATATCTCAAAAGGTTGCTTACCGTACATTGTCCTTTTGTTCGGGTGTATGTTATTTCATCGTGGTCGAGATGGCCTGTCTCTTTGAAGATGTCGTAGATGACCATCTGATCATATATCCTATAAATCCAATTGTTTAGATGTGCAATTGATATATATATCAGCAAAAGATGATAAATGTAAGACTGCGAGTCTTGTACAATCCAGCTTAGTAAGGTATAATAGTTTACCTCCTTATTAGATAGTGACTTACCCAGCGCAATCCGGGTCCGGGGGTGGATCTGGCCCATCGTAGCACTGTATCTGATCTTTTGCCCTCTGTTGACTGAGATCAAACATGAGGATGAGGGAGAAAAGACCGAGAAAATTGAGTTTCATAGTGGGAGGTCTGTAAGGTGAAAGGTTTCCGTTTGAAACCGTGATCAGCGAGGTTTAATTTTTCGATTTCTTGTTTAATAGCTGTACTGGAAGCCGATATGAATATTTATTTTAGATAAATTTTAACAATACGTATCAAACTTGATGTGAAAGGATAATGATATGGATATGCAGATGATATGCCGTAAAGAGGTCCTGGTCTGCTCTCTTCTTGAATCTTATAGTGTGCGTAGTTCATGGTGAGCATCAAAACATCATGTGTCAGGTTTAGCATGACGTTCCACAGAGTGGATGAATCACGGTGCGAGTCACCTCGACGTTGATTTTTTGCGGGTTGCTCTGTCAGGTTTCGCCGGTGATGTTGGAAGTGACTTCAAGTGAGAGGAATATCTTGTCTCATAACTCGACGTCATATCGGATCATCGTCTTTGATTGGTTGGGCTTTGACTCGCCGAAGCAGAATGGTAATGCTTGGGAGAAAAGTTTGTGAAACGCGTTTGGACGAGATGCTGATCAGTTGCCGAGGAAATCGTTACAGTCAACTCGGAAGACTTCGAGCAATGTTGGACACAAAACAGTGCCAACTCGAGCAAATCGGTGAGGAATTTGGGACAAGTTACTCTGGATTGTGTATCTCACGAGATCCTCCTCTCGTATCGTATCGGGAGGGGAGTCCAAATTCTTGAGCAAGTGTTGGACGAAAAAAACGAGCAGTGACGCAAGACGGGATTCTATGGCTCGAAAGGGGGATTTTGTCCTATCAGTGACAGAGCCCGAACTTCACTGGAACTGCTTCATTCATATTTTCCGACATTTCTTCCTAGAAGTGTCTTAATTTATTAACGATCTAGTTCACCGAAGAAGCCTTTTAAGCAGGGGAGGTCAAGTTATAAGTATTCGAGCAAATTGTGAAGAAAAGAAGAGCTGCGATTCCAAAGGATGGCTATAATGTGATATTTTCTAAACCTCTCTAGCCTCAAGCAGTAGGGCATTCATCTTTCCGTTGCTTTCAAGCAAGGCGTCGGAGTGGCCCGCTTTGTTTATCATCTATGAGGAGAATACTTCTTCCAAATTCAGCTTGACGACAACCTTACGGCTCTTCAGTAGGCAAAACGTTGAACTCTTCAGCCACTTCGGTCCTCCAAAGGTCTCTCTGTTTCACAGATGATAATTTGCAGGACAGTTGTTCAAGCGCTCTATTCATGATTCAGCTTCGGGAGACGTAGACTTCGAGAGACAGATATCTTGATCAACTGGATGATCACTGGATGACCAAGAGTAAACGGTGCGATTGCTCCAACATCATGGCCAAGGATCGAGCTGTGAGCCGTTAGTCTGTGTGAGGCAAGCAGGACGAAACAAATCCAGCTCATGGGAGCGACCGAGCATAGTGCCATGGTCTAGAAGGATGCACAGATCGGTTCCAGAGTTTGACACCTTTTGGCACTGTTTGAACGCATCCGCAATCAGTTCTTTAGCTGGAAACGCCATTTCAACGCTTTTTGAGCCCAGATGAGTGTTTCCAAACACGTCATACTTTATCATGAGACGCTCTGTCGCAATCTGTTTGATATACGTATATCTCAGAGTGAACTAGAGTGATATGGTGTGAGCATCAGTGGGTGTGAGTAGGTGTGAGTGGTTTCTTCTCCGCCACGTAGCTTTTTTTTACTTCGCGATGATGCCGATTGAGTGTTGAGTTTTAGTAATCCAGGGCAGTGTTGCCGGCTGGTCATCTTTGCCTGAATTATCTCTCAACATCCAGTGCTAGTGCTCATCAGCCACAACAAAGACCAAGATTAAATTAGTTTCATCACTTCTCCTTGTCCCATGATATGAAATTCAAACCATTTTAAACAATAGACCTTTTGGAGCTTTTTGGTATGCCTCTATTTGCCTCGATTCATCTCAATTCGGCGTAGTCTTCCTTGCATGTGACACGACAAACTTCTGAACTATTGGTTTAACTTGATTACAACAACTTGCACTTCAAACCTAGTGCCGTAGGGAGGTCAATAAACTTGCCCCTCAATTTGGTCTGCATCTCTTGACCATCACAATCGAATCACGCCCCCTGTTTGTTTGCTTATATCGATTTCGAAGCCGAAGAGCTATCTAGGCCTATAACAAACCTCAAAACCCGCCTGTCGAGATACTTTTATCTGATCATCGTGAAGATCGTTACATTGTGAGCGTAAGAACCTCTGGACGATTAACCATCCACTTTCAGCAAAAGCAGCCATATGGATCCACACACTGTGACCAGAGCGGAACTCAATGGCGATTTGGAAGCCCGGGTGACTTACATGAAATCCTTTCTAGAGTTCACCGATGGTCAGCCGCTTGATTCTGGTACTATCTGACTCGCATAATTTTGATTTCTGAACTCGATTTTCTTTTGGTGTGACAGAGGACTGTGAAATCATGAAGGCTGTCAGACCAATTGCGAAGCCGTTGGTTCCAGAAATCGTTGCATCAGCTTGTCAGTTTTGAATTTTTCATAAGCAAGAATTGGACGCGCATAGTCTCACAATCTACGTTATGTGTTGTTTTGGGCCCAGATAACAAGCTTCTCTCTTATGAGTGCTGCAAGATTGCGTTTTTCCCTCGCAAAGACGGTGCTCAAGGTACGCATGGAACCCTCGATGATCTGGTAGGAGACGCCAATGCAATCACGATTGATTCGGCCACCATCCGAATCAGGTGAGTTTCTTTATTAGCATGCGGAATCATACGCAATTGATGGCTCCCAACTGGCTCCATCATGCTCATTTTTTGTGGTCATAGGCGAAACATTCTGGAAAAATGGGCAATGAAGGTGCTCCACGTACCCTTTACGCCTCATTACCAACAACTCAGAGATGCGTATCATTGACAATATTTTTATGTCTCTCCAATCACGCTGTAGATCTTCACTTCTGATTACAATGAGATGGAGGTGAGCTACATTTGACCTATATCTACCGCAGTGGGATTATTCGCTCCTGTAGTACATATCACGTCTGTCTCACAAAGAAAAGTACTTGGCTGACATTGTCTCGTCGGAATCAAAGATATTCGAGTTCTTCAACCGTATTGGTATTCAGCATGTTGGTGGTGCAAGGGTTTTTAGCGCCGGCAAGAAGAAGCCTCTATTCGTAGACTGTGAGCCATTGTTCCTGTCATATCCTAAACTTGGTTAGTCTTCTGAACCCTTGCAGAGTTGGCGAATAAAGATATACATTTAGCTATGGTAAGCCCCTTCAGACGTTGTCCCACATCACCCTCAACTAATCGCGCATCTTCTTTGCGCAATGTCAGACCTTGGGGTACATCACCGATCGAATGACTGCTGCGATCCTTACCTTACCCGAATCCACATGGCCGCTGCAGAAAAAGACTCGGGCGGTTCGGGCGTTTCACAAGATTGGTTGGATCCATAACGATCTCTTGGCTAGGCATCATGTGAGCCTGAAAAGTTCTTCCTTCAATCTACATTTGTGAAATCGATGATGAATGAAAAATTAATCAAATCTTTATACATATCCAGACGGAAGAAGCTTACGCGGGTAGCACATTTAGCAGCCCGCTCTGTTCATCTCCTGCGGTTTTCGCAGCACCTGAACACAGTACTCCACCGACGAATCCCATTGTTTCAGGTTCAGGCTGCTGTCCTATGCAGGAAGATAGCCTTGAGGCCGAACCTCCGATTCCAGTTGCTAATGGGACCATAGGAAGCTGCTTTTCAAACTACCGCGCGGACTCTGGCTGGAATAGCGATGTCTTATCTGGACACTCCAACTACCCTAATCCATGCGAACCTCCGACTGCCAGGCTGATGGACAGTCATTCGCACTCCCAACAGTACAGTGGCCTTGGGTTTGAACGAACTTATTCAGGCAATGAAACCGACCACCTTCCAATGCATTCAAAGGGTGATTACTCGACCTGATCCGATGGCTGTGATTCTTGATCAACATATAGCTGACTTTGCTTCGCTTTCACCGTAAATCTCGACCTCTTAATTGCGCATTCGATCAACACCCGCAGCTTCTACACCCCCCAAATCAGCCACAAAGCGAAACATGTTGAAGATACGGGCAGCATCAAAACTTTTTTCTAGTTCTTGATCATTGTATAGCTTTTACTATAGGACTCACGTGAGTACGGATCTAATGAGACCATTCATAAAACTCACTCGTCAGCCCTACCCATTGACATTTGACTTCCATGGTCCCATGTGCGCAATATTAATATCAGAAGTGCTTCAGAACCCATTTATTGTATCGGCCTGAACTCATTAAGCGCTTACATGAAACGATCTCATCTATCTCATCGAATTTGTTCATATCACATCTCTCTTCTGATCGTGTCACATAGATCATTAAACAATTATCCATCTCTTTTTACAATCAATGACTCTAGGAAGATGACCCTCTGGGATATACATTGGTTGTGTTTGATCTCAATTCACTTTTAAAAGACAGTCTTAATCACAAGAGTCATCAGATCCACATCTTCTCAAGCATTTGATACATGGCCCACCATGTGTCACCCTGCCCAGACAGTTTCTTGGCTATAAGACAGCCAGATGGTTAATGGATGTGCTTAGCCTTGAAATTCAAACTTAAACTGCCCTAATCCGGTTGGTGTTTCAAAAATATGAAATGTTTGAAATGCAATGGCTTTTTTTAAGTTCTGTCTTGAATGTCTTGATCATTCTCAAAAGGTAAATGCCAAATAGGCTTATGTAGTACTCATGAATGTTGGGCAGAGTTGTAAAATGTGAACTGACACCTTGATCAAATCAAGATTGCTCATAGGAAGACTACATAGACGAAAACATGTGACATTGACAATTTCCATTGATTCAGAACAATCAGAGTAGTTAAAATATTCAAAGAGAAACTACCAAAGTTGTGACAATATTGTCATAGAGTCACTCAGCTTACAAATCAGCTGGCGTACAAAAAACAAATCGATGCAATGATGGCTAAGAGAAGGAGAAAGCAAGATAGCTTCAAACTTTGATAAGGGGAATGCGTAGAAGAGTCTTCTAGAGGAAAGAAATCCTTGCATTTTATTGTTATAATAAGGTGTACGTTTACCTCCACCTAAAGCCCTCCTGAACTTGCCATATACGTTGATTGCATTGGCATTTACCAGATCATCAACAACAGGGTCCATAAGGACATATAGGGCAGAGTACGCCATCAGGGGAACGAGTCTTGAGGCTTGAGCTAGTGAGATTTTTTTTGTGTAGAGACGGGTATGATATAAATCAGTCAAACAATTAACAAGAGTGGAGTGACACGAGTTGTTTCTCAAAAAGTTCACTTACGATCTCTTTTCGATGATGGGAGTAAACTCTACAGATCGTCCTTGTAGGACTTCACCAGTGACACTGAGATCAAGCAAGTCATGTGTTAGATAAATTTTCTGAGAGTGGTTGCAGCAACACAGAGAAAGATGTCAAGGCTCTTGCTCACGTTTCGTCAACTTGGACAGGGCTGGCGGAGATTGTGGCTGCAAGAATATAGAGAGGGTTGAGTAAGATTGAATACAAATGGAGATATGGATTAGTCCCTATGAATTCACTGACCTGCTAGAACAGCAGCAATGACGAATTTGAAGAAAAGCATGACAAATTCTTAATTTTTGAGGAATGAGACAGGTTTGATGGGATATTTCAAAATGTAAGGTCTGGAGGAGACTGATAAGTTTTGGTGTGAGAGGGAATGAAGGACATGTTGAAGGGTCCCTTATATAACTTTTGTAATCCTACACGAAACCAGAAGAGAACCACTCGACCAACCATAAATAAAACATTTAGACCCAACACTTAATAATTTGCTTCCGGTTTGTTCATGTTATGTTTTTTTTGATAACGTGAGCTGAATGTCATCAGATTTTTGGATGAAAAGGACACAGCCTGGCACAGCTATAGTATTAGTGAGCAACAAGAAGATTGTGAAGTGTGTTCAAATTGCGAGATACTATTAACGTGATATATCTCTGATTTGACTTGTGTGAATCAGGCAAAGGCGGTGAAGTGGAAAGTTCTTGGAAGAATAAGATGAGAACTAGGACATCAGATATGAATAGTTTGTGTGTGAGGTGCAGAAGAGTCCAATAGTCAAGGATCAAATTTGAAATCGAGTCCAATAGTCAAGAATTGAAATTGAAGCAGCTGTGTTGTCTCGACTTCTTCGTAGGTGATGGTGGCAGTGGAGGACGAGGTGTAAAGTGGAGAAATCTAAGCTTAACGCGCCCTTTGTAATCCTACACGAAACCAGAGAATTACTCAACCAACCATAAATAACTTATTTAGACCCAACATTTACAAATTTGCTTCCGGTTCGCTCATTTTAGGTATCTTTAATAACGTGCTTGGATGAAAAGGACACGGCCTGGCACAGCTATAGTATTACTATTAGTGAGCAACAAGAAGATCGTAACGCATGAGCAAACACCAATAAGTTAGGTTCCACAAGTGTGTTCAGATTGCAAGATACTGGGATATATCTCTGATTTGGACTCTTGTGAATCAGGTAAAGGCGGTGAAGTGAAAAGTTCTGGAAAGAATAAGATGAGAATACTAGGACGTCAGATATAATTAGTTTGCGCGTGAGGTGTAGAAAGTGGTGACAAAGTTGAGTCCGATAGTCAAGAATAGAAATTGAGCTTTGGAAGTGATGGTGGCGGTGAAGGACGAGATAAGTAAAGTGGAGACTTCACTTGGAGAGCAAATGAGATGAATTCGTTTGGGAGATTGTTGTCATCCATGCTAGGCTATACAGCATATGGTTAGAGAACTTTTCGTATCTCATTTGATTGACCGCATCCCAAAGGTATTTATCCTCCAACCTTCAACTTTAGTCAATTGGTTCACCTTGATGACATGCCACAATCAGTCTTGAACCAATTTACCTCCCATCTTAATCATGAGTTGAATGAGAGTTTGCCAGCTGGGATGACTGTTGAACAAGCTGAAGGGGTGAGGGCTATGCAGATCTGAACGCAGGACCGTAGTTTTTGGTGAAAGGAACCCCTTTTCCGGGGAGATGGGCAAATGACCGACCCGATGTTTGGCCAATTCAAAGTGAAAGTCCAAATCCGATTGTTGACGTGAAATCCCAATCGATCTGAAACATCACCAAGCTATATGTATGCGCCATTTCATCAATTTCACTTTAAATGAAGTCTTTCAACAATCTTGAACCTTCAACTCAAGTACTCAATCGAAGTTTCAGTGCTGTGCTATCATCTATCATTCAAATCCATCAAGCACACATCTTCTTTGGACTCTTAGTCATTCATCAGACTGCAATCTCGGTGGTTCGCTTCAGTCGACTGGCTAAGATCTCAGATTCAACACTTTCAGACTCGCCAGAACACTTCAACCACGATGATGTGAAGTTCAAGCCTGTATATAACGCTGCAACGGCAATCTTTCTAACCGAATGTTTGAAGGCTTTGATTTGCTGGGCGATCTTAACAATCAAACTCTCATCACTTCCCCTCCGCAGTGAGGAGTGCAAGCAAAACCCAAGACCTTTTCATTCGCGGTATTCTCTAAGATGCATATTCACAAGCATCGTTTTGGCCATCGGCCCGAAACAATTCCCTCACGTCATCAATATGGCCGTACCTGGACTGCTTTATACGTGTGTAACGCCTGCCTAAGTAGGCCACGGTCGCGGTTGTTACTTTGGGATGTGATGAAGAGTAGCACAATTGTTGACTGACCATTGACTTTGTCCATTCGCAGAATTCAAAACAACCTTCTATATGTCGCGCTCTCTAACTTGGACACACCAACATTCCTAGTAACCTCTCAGCTCAAGATCCTTTCCACTGCCCTCTTCTCCGTTTTCATATTCAAGAAAAGCCTCACAAACTTACAATGGACATCATTGGTGCTGTTGACCCTAGGCGTATCGCTAGTTCAACTACAGCCGAGCTTATCAACGAAATCATCCCTTCATAAACTCAATGACGGACAAGATTGGCTGAAAGGGTTAATCGCGATCATCTGCTCGTGTTTATCCTCTGGCCTGGCTGGATGTTATTTCGAAAAGCTCGTCAAGGATCGTGAAACGACACCGAACATTGAAAAAGAAGAAACAAAAGTGATCAATCCCAACACACCAACCGCTTCGCCCGAGAATCTTGAATTAAAATCCTCTCAAATTTCCCAACCACTTTCCAACTCTCTATGGGCGAAAAATTTACAGCTCTCTTTTTGTACAATCCCATTTGCATTCTTAGCAATCTATCTCGACCCTCGTGCATACATTGAAGTCACCAAAAGAGGTTTCTTTTGTGGTTATAGCACTTTGGTTTGGTCTGTGATTGTGTACCATGCACTTGGTGGGATCTTGGTCTCAATCATTGTTAAACAGAGTAGCACCGTCACCAAAAGCTTTGCAAATAGTCTCTCAATAGTCTGTAAGCTGAAAAGTTTTTTGTCTGAAGTTATAGAATCTTCCATTTCAGCCAAACCCAATCATACTGAGTTTTTTTCCATGAATTTTCCTTCAAAGTGTCGGCTTTGTTGTCTTCAGGTTTCAGTGGTGTGATTCCTGGTCGCCACTATCTCTTAGGTACCGCCCTTGTGATTATCTCAACTCGTATGTACTCGTCAATACCCTCAAATAAACCGAAGCGTATGGATGTATCCGACAAGAAAGACGACTAGAAACAACTTTAAGATATATAATAGTGTGCATAAAACTTGAATCATACTCTTGACCTTTTACAAATGATATCCCCTTTTGAATAAGGACACTTTTTTCCTCAAGAATAGTTATATATCTCTGTAGTTGAATCTGTTTGAATAAAAACATGAATTTACATGCAGGATGCATGTGTTGATTTGGTAATTCTATCAAAGGAGGTTCTCTATATATTTTTCCTTTAGAATCTGCGCTCATGTCTTTGATTTGTGTGATATGTACACTAGACCTGATCACAAGCCAATGATTTCTTTGTCTCTATTTCTATGTTGTCTTGTTCAATAATTTACTTGTGATTTATGTTCCATTGAATCCTTTGGTTGTCTAGAGGATGAAAATGACAGCAGCCTACATGAAAAGCCATCTTGGGTCTAGCACTGTGGTGTACAGATATCCTATGAATATCCTGTTCTGGAGGCCAACATGGCAGACACTCTGAGTGGAATGATTGGGGACAGGTGGCTATCAGAGACCATAGTGTAATAGCCCTAGCTCAAATCACTACAACTTAGGAAATTGAGGGACTTGTGGGAGGACTTTTAAGGTGGAAGAAAAGATGGCATCAAGGCTATTGTTGCACTATGGCTCAACTACAGTCACTCGTCTTCTGTGAAAATATATAACCCTGGGCAACATTGCTTCACTTGACAAGAAAACCCATGAAGTGTGCCAAGCTCAGACCCAAGTTTCTTATGTAGTTTATACCCTAATTATCTCTGTTCAATGGTATGGTGTGAAACATATTTGGTTGAAGTTGCTGTGACTAGCTACTCAACTGAATCCAATCTGGAAATTGTGTGCCATTGTTTGTCATATATGTCCTAGTTTCCCTTCATCTGCCATACATCTAAAAACTGTCTTTGAATCTCCAATATAGCTATTCTTTCAGTTTCCAGACAACATCTGACTAATTGTCACCAAGAGGGTCACTGACCTGGACCAGTCCCTTTGACTGATACTGAAACTGATGCTTTAGAACAATGCTCTTGAATTATTTTTGAATTGAAGTCCTTGACCAAGGAAAGATATCCAAGAGCCCAGGATCCTTTACTACTGTACAGTACCCTGCCAAAATTCTGCATACATTTCAGAGTATTTACACTTGAGCTCAGAGAACTGTTGTCCTTCATGGACCACTGTTCCTCTCAACCATCACACCTCACCTGTCTTACACAAAATGAAGACTCAATCTTTGGATTCCAAAGGGAAGGGTAGAATTACTGGAACACACAAAGGAGGTCTACAAGGCATGCACATTGTAAACAAACCTGGATACCCACCATTGTCTGTACATAATGTGATTTCAAAGTTTAAGAATGCTGGCACTATAAGTAGTGAAAACCATGCTGGGCAACCTAGAGAATTCACCAAACATGATGAATATTATCTGAAGCAAATCCTCAAGAAAAATAGAAGGACTACTGTATCTAAAATCACCAAGCTACTTCCAACTGAAGTCATCTCACAAACTGTTCAGAGGGAGATCACAAATTGGGTATGTGTGCACGTGTAGCAGTAAATAAGCCAGCTCTCAGACTCAATGACATGCACAATCATAGAAGTGTAGAATTTTCTAAAAAGTACAAATACTTCACTGTTGAAGACTAGAGTAGGTTAATTTTGGACAGAAAAATGCTACTTTGAATTTGGGAAGAACTCCAGACAAGTTTTAGTCTGGAGAATGCCCTATGAAAAGTACCTTGTTGACTGCCTGGTCCATACTTTTTGAAGTGGTTGAACATCAGTGATGGTATGGAGTGCATTCACTGCAAAGTTTTGACAATATTGTGATGCCTCTTGGTTGTATTCTTTCATTGGACTATGTTGAATTAATCTATGGAAAGTGTCTTTCTAAATCAATCAGCAGTCCCAATTGTCCAACCAAACTTGTCCTTATGAAGGATGAAGCTCTGGTTCATCAAAGTAAAAAAACAAACAGTTGGTGTGGCCAACACTCTAATTAAGCTCAACTGGCTAGCAAATAGTCCTGATCTCAACCCAATTGAAAATATTTGGGAGATTCTCAAAAAAAGGCTCCAAGAAGAAAAAGCCCCAATAACATGAAGAAATGGTGTCAGCCATCATCAAGGAACAATGGGCCATCCCTAACACAGTGCTTAAATCTTTGGTGGCGTCTATGCCCAAGCAAATCAACAAAGTCATCAAAAACAAAGCTAGCTCAACTCATTGGTGAGACCTCTCTTTCATACCCGGTAAGTTTATCATTCATCAATGCATTTGATCCATGCTGGTGTAGTTACAAGCCATAAGCTCCATCAGGACAATTTTTTGGTTGGGTTGTCTGCTTTGGTTCTTGTGTGTCATGGAGGTAAGGTGAAAAATTTGAAATTTTGTACAATTTTGGCATGGGACTGTATAGTGGGTTGTGTCAAGACTGTGATAACCATAAGTTTTGGCCCAAAATCTACGGCCGGCCACAAAACCAGATTTTTTGAGAAATTGGATACAATCCCCAAAGACTTCTTTACACTCTCATTCTGAAAATGATTTCTCAGCCCGATTGGAGACAATTTTTATGTATATTCACTAAAGAATTTTTGATTTTTCACTGGCTTTTACAGACTCATGCAGTGTCAAAGGTGTGGAGCTACTGATTTGGAGCTACCACTGTCTTGACACAAGCAACCATACATGATGAGCTACTCAGTCATTGTTGTGTAGATTGCAAGATTTGATGGTAATAATTTGATAAACTTTTTCTCAGATTCTATATCTTGAATATATGATTTGAAGCTACAGTAAATTGTCTGCTGATATAAAATAAATTAAAAGAAATTTTGTGGAACACATTTTTAGGTGTTCCAAAATAACAAAACTGGTAACTTCATGATTAGTAATAGTACATACAAAACTTATGTGCCTTTTTGTAAAAGACACAAATTTGGTATGATGTAAAAACCCTTGATTTGAATTGATGACCATTACCTTGAAGCCAGAAGAACAACTGCATTACTCATGTTTACAGTTATGGATCAAAAAATGTATTGGTCAATTGTAGGAACTACTTGGACATTTTTTAACCCAGACTTTATTACAAACTCTGAAGTGGTCTATATAGGTCTATATAGAGAAAAACCACAAGGAAATTATGTGCTTCTTAAGTTTTTTAACAATACTTCCGCCTGAGTATGGCCAAGTTAAATAACTTGGTGATCTCCAACATATTTTGGATCAAAGTACAACCTCGTCGGAGCCGGGGTATCCGATCATTCGGTGCAAACCTCCGGAGTCCTCCTAATCCGCCGACCCGGCCCGTGTCACCCCCTCCAAGCTTACATCGGATCCACTGTGTCGTTTGCGATAAGTTTTTTTTGCAGCTCAGCCACTGTCACTCATCTCTCTTTGCAAAATCTCAGTCTTCACATTCTCATCCTCAAGAGCATCGTTACCAAGTTGGTCTTTTTGAACAGAACATCGAATCACGAGCGAATACCATGTCTCACGCGTCAGTCGGCTCTCTTCATTTTGATCCCTGACTTGTGCCTTAGCGACTACTTGGCTGAAATCTCAATCTACTTTTTAGTGATCATTCGAGGGATCCGTGCCCATGGGTGGTCCTGAATGACTTTGGAGGTGCTTTTGCAATGGGTGCAATCGGTGGTACGGTTTGGCATGGTGTTAAGGGTATGAGGAATAGCCCGAGAGTGAGTCAAGTTACCATGTGCCAAAGTACGCCCGACGCAATGCACAGCTGGCAGAAATCGATACCTTCTGTCTCTTTACGAGTGCAATACTGCAAGCATTGAAGCTTACATATTGAATGATCATCTCCCCAGGGTGACCGATTGGCAGGTTCGCTTGCGGCTATCAAAGCACGAGCTCCCGTGGTAGGTGGGAATTTTGGGGTATGGGGAGGAATGTTTTCAAGTTTTGATTGTATGGTCAAAGGGTACATAATCTTTTTCTGTCGACAGCTCGAGTGATTCTTGTAGGATGATTTTTTAATGAAAACGGTTGCTATCTTCTGGCTGTAGGTATCGACAAAAGGAAGATCCTTGGAATGCTATTATATCTGGATTCATGACTGGTGGTGCGCTGGCAGCAAGGGGGGGAGTGCGGAGCATGATTGGAAGTGCGATCGGTTGTGGTGTTCTCCTTGGTGTTTTTGAGGGTAATCATTTCTCGGGCTCATACTTTCGGCCCTACAGGCGCAGCTCAGTCTTCGATTTTTGTACGTTCACAGGTGTAGGTGTACTTTTCCAACGACTGCTGGCAGAAAACAACCGGCCTATGGCTCCACCAGTAAGTGCGACGTATCTCGATTCTCTGCGTATCATGAATCGCTGATAATTTGCCAACTAGATCGAGCCTGTCCCTACAACACCGCAGCAATCCGGCGTGATCAGCTCATCGTAACCAACGCACGAGTGCTGCCCGCTGTGTCTTTGTACCATGGAAATCTCTCTCGGTCCATGGGCGCTCACTTCGAGCACGGCTTGTGCACCCATACGCATATCTTGCCCAACGGCTTCTCACCATTTCCGAATTAATCGCTAGCCTGGAAGATGGTCTTGAAGAAGTTGTGATGCTAAACCTCAAAAGACGTAGAATAGAGCATCTCATCGTATCTTATGTGCTTGTAATCACTACTCATTATATACCTCAGGCCCCTGCCCGCGTCTGGTCGGAAGTTTCGGTCATCTTGGATCTCATCGAAAGTCTTAGATACGTTGTGATTTTAGAAACCCAAGATCGATTATGTGACCTTGAAACCAAGTCACAAAAGATCGACACTGATCCGCAAGATCAGATCAAGTGAGTTCAAGACTTACTTGCCTGTATCATGTTTGAGCACAATGGTTTTTTATGAGAATGCCGGATGAAAGTTCAGGACCAGCCGTCTCTTCCCCTCATGTGCGACCTTTGCGTCCAGTGGTTTGGTAGATGTTGAAACTGGTCTTGACCTCCCAGACCCAAAGGGTAATAGTCTGATGCCACTACACAGATAATTGTGTACATAGTTGAGAGTTCCAAGGAGTCTCAAGGAGTGATATTTGCCATGACAGCATAGCATGTCCCTTTGCAAGCATTTGTGTTGCAAAAACCCTTGAACTGGACCTGAATCGTATCTCTTCGCATTCTGCCTAATCACCAGCCTGCCCATTATCTCAAGGCTCACATAAAAGAGCTCATCATTATCCTGGGGTTGCACCCGAACCATAGACCATGCAGAGTTCAAATCTGGTCAATAATATAAGATGGTCATTTGCGAATTCATCCTCCGATAGAATCCTTCATGATGATGCATGGCGTGGTGCAGAAACCGGAAGGTGTGGAGCTGTCAAGGGAATGAGCCTGTACGAAATGCACTGTTATAAATGCAGCTTCGGGTTTTTGGACTTCGAGGGTGGTTCGACTTTGACAACAAACGCCAACCACTTTTCATAGTTCTCTATTGGACACCTATTCGATTACTTTCACTGTTGTCATCGCCTCTCAGCATTCAAGGAGATCTTGAGCTTCAACAGTCGATTAAAATGAAGAATCCTCAAAAAGCCAAAAATCGATCATCTCAAACCAAAAGAACATCAGTGACACACGAAGACCTATTCAATCGCCTACCTGATGAAGTCCTCCTCGAGATCATAAGATACCTGGTCGATGATCGGAGTGAATATGTAGAGAATCAAGCCAAGAAGATGGAACAGGGAACTACTCTTATGTCTGGAGAGGAGACTGTTCTATGGATTTATGAACATAAACCTAAATCTCCTATCTTGTCTAGCTTCCAATCTTTTTCTATCGTCAATTGTAGGGTTCATTCGATCTGCGGACCTATTTTGTGGAAGGTAAGTCAAATTTTACCCATCGAAGTGACTTGGATGGATCACTAGGAGTCTGAATTACCCGATCTGATCTTTTCTACTTATGCCTTTCTCTACTCCGGCGTTCTAGTCTGTCAGATTTCCTTCTCAAATGTCCACTCCAATGTCCTTCTGGAATCAGAAAATCTTACCTAGACACGGATGTCATGTCGAAAAATTAGAGGTCGGGTTGAGAAGGGAATGGCTCAAGGTACTGCCGGAACTTGATTCAATCGAGCAAGCGGCTGAGGACCAAATTCGACGCCGCTATTCACTGCGCTCTTCGGCCGATGTATCCACAATCAGATTTATTGAAGAGGATAAAGATTACTGGCAGGTTGATAGTGTTCATTCTGACAATCTAGCCGTCGACTGTAAGGATAAATATGGGATTTCTGCCCCTGGCACAGAAATTCCTACGAGACATAACCTTGGAGGCAAACAGAACAGCGCGCTCCGCAAATTATGTGGACTGTCTCCCGAAAACCTTCTCAAAGTACTTTCTCAGTGCGAAAAGCTTACCACCCTCCATATCGATTGTCCACCTCATTCACACGACCCCGAAACGGATGTGCACAACTTGGGTTGCAATCTTACCGGATTACTTTCTCATCTCGGACATCTTCAACATCTTAAGATTCGAGGTGATCCGGACCAACGTACAGCTGTAAAGTGCTTCTTTGAACCAATAAAACGCGTCCCGCTCCTTGAATCTCTCGAGCTTGCGTATTTTCATCACGTAGGGCCTGAGCTCACTGCCATTCTTTTGGATCTGAAAAACCTCAAACATCTTGTTTTAAAGAACGCTCTCCTCTTTGACTGGGATTGGAGCCGTCGGGGTCCTCCTCATTTAGTCAACCTCGCAATGCTCGAGTGTGCCACATTCTTTTTATCAGATGCACCTACTGCCATCAGTACTTGGGCGCCTAACCTAACTCATTTGGAGCTCTACTTTGAAGACAACTTTTGCATTCGAGATGACCTTACCGAGTTTGACCCACATCGCAATCAATTTTGTCTTCCGGCTTTGACACATTTGAAGATTTGGCCTCATTCCGACTGTCGGTATTTCCACTGCTTCAAGGATTGTAAAAATCTACGTCACCTCACATACTATCAACATTGGGGTCCCCACGGTGATGCTTCAGCTGATCTGTCGGAATTTTCAGACTTCATCACCACCAATGTATTCCCTCAACTCAAGGTCATAGTTATAACTCACTGGTCCGAACTTCCACCTGCTGATGTGGCTACTATACTGTCATCATTAAAAGTTTTCTGCAACTCGCGAGGGATTGAATTGGATTATGACCCACCCTACGCTGATCGAGAGGATAGATTGTTTTTTAAGTGATGAAATTATATGTTGAAATTCATGTTAATGTTGATGTAGGTGTTGGATGTGAGTAGAGATGTGTAATTTGATCTGGCGAAATTTCAAACTGTTTATAGAAGTCTCTTCATAAAGGTAGATTCGTCATTCAGTTGTGTGGTTTCTAACGCCTTTACCCTGATCAGTGTAGGTATCTGTCATTTGCAACTTGCGAGTGACGCTGTCTTGATTTTATGTATGTCTCTTAGGCATTTTGAACTCATACCTATATGTTGAAGGGGTCTTGTGATTGAGTTCTACATGGTATGATGTCATCTCACCATCTTTACAAGTGTGTGTCAAAGTTTCGCATGCCATAATACTATTGATCAAGTTGTGATCTAACCATTTTTCCTAATGTCCTTTACTTCCTACAGGGTATCTCACTAAGCATGCTGAACAAAGTGACTACAGTGCGAGTGAGATGATTCTCCTACAATCATGAGATATCAAGCAACTAAGAATGACCTCAATGAGAAATACATATGTGGCTATAGTTTGCGTTGAAGAATACATGGTGGTATATGGAGGCCAGAAGGAGTTATATGGATGGGACTAACTCAGGAAAAGGTATTGATAACTTGATTGATCAATTAAAAGGTGAGGAATAAGAACAAAAGAAACAGAAAGGGTATTCATAAGTATGTACACTGCGGTTCAAAAGATTCGTAATCTTTATGTGATTTCACCATCCTGTTCCAATGATGTTGTTTTCATGTGTTGATGACATGCCCAGTAAAAACATGATGTAAACATATGTGGTTGCGTTGCGAACTTGTTATTCTGATCTTTGTTCAACACTCATCCTACATAATCGTGATGTAATCAGCAGGCATGCTGAAGGTATCAACAATAAAAGTCACACATACTTACGACATATCGCTGATATAATCTTCTTGGTTACATTTATGAAATGCAATACACACATCGTCCAAACATGGATTCTGGAACATGAATCCAACCCAGATCTTGATCGGTTTGATTTTGATTCAATTTTAATTGTCATTTTATTGTATCGGTATTGGTATCTCGATTTTGATTTCTGATTTCCTCTGTTGGCATCATTTGGTTTCCTTTTGGTCACAATACTTTGCTTACTGGGGCAACACAGTGACATGAGACGCTGGATACGTTCCGGATGTACCGTACAAATAAGAAAAACAACAATGTTTGTTCAACAAAAAGACTTTTAATGTAAAGAAGTAATTGTAGGTAGCCATAGAAGAAAATCCCAATGATATATAACAAAAGAAAAGGAAATGATGAGCCAATCCCCATTCAGTCAATATCTATCAGTACGGTACATCTTCTTGCCACTAGTTTTTGCCAGGGAGAAATATATTATTGTTTGGGGGTTGGACTTTGAGAAACTTGAGGATGAACTGAGAGGCCGATTGAGAGCAACAAAATTCGATGCAAAGGATATCCAGTCAATCCTTTGGGTTCCATACAAGGACATCCAATGAGCAGAAAAAATCACCATGGACTAGTGATGACCAGGAGAGATCAAAATGGGTCAGCAACTCTAGAATAACGGCTGGACAGACAGATACAAAGCGAGATGAAGGCATAAAGCAGCTATACTTCACTTACCAAGAATATCATATCACGATCGGTATGCAAGGTCGACAGATGTTCATCGGACCGACAATCTTCGCGGCGGTGAAATTGAGTTACCTGAAGTCACGCAAAAGCAGAAACACTCAGTTCATCTAGTACATGTTGCACAGAAAGATGTGTCGTACTATACCCACCAAGCCTTTCAAGTTGGGAACTGATTGGTCTTTGGTTGTATGGCCTAACTCAGGTCCGTATCAATAAGAAGAGTGATATATGAGGTCGCGCGAAGGTGGAAGGCGGGGGTCATTGATCAAAACCGAATCAAATCCAAGCAGACACCGAGACTGATGAACGAAATTGGATAAGAAGGGAAACAAGGGAATGGATATGATAGTAGTATAGAGAAAAGAAAGTAAAACAAAGAAGAGATAATAAAAAAACAAGTCAAAGAGCGGAACAATGTGAAAAGTGATCTGAGACTTGTTGTCAAAAGGGAAATGACTTGATTTGAGTGAAGGTTTTCATGACTTGGTTTTCCAAAAGTCGAACCTCGGGTCTCGTGGGCTTGCTTGCGACAGAGCTTTGGTATCAGAAGCTCATGAACAATCTACATCACTGAGCGGTCCAAGATGGAAATTATATGTGAAGTACCTGGTGAAATCATAATGGGCACATTCAGTTTATGTTGTGGTCAATTTATGTTCTGATGAGGTATCAAGATACCTCGAGAATTTGTGTTTTCAAATTATGACCCAAGTACATCAGCTCTACATATATTTTACAAAAATTCAAAATCCACATCACAATTACAAAACAGATTTGTCACTGGTAGGTAAAGTCCCATGTTTCTCAAATGTGATTACTGGGGGTGTTTTGAACACATATTTGCCCTTAAAGTTTGCACCGTAGTGTACCATGAGATGGTCAAGTGAACTGCCAATATGTAGAATGCTCGATGAACTGGGGAACAAATTGGGGAGAAATGTGATGAGGTCATACTACTCGCAAATGAAGCTGTATGAAGTCACTTGTTTTTTAAATTCTTTCTCTTGAATTTTTGAAAAGAAAACTTGATCCTTAACTTTCATCGATTCTACATCAGTACTATCTTGACCTTTCTTGATAAAGGAGAGAGCTCCAACGGTTGATGAAAATGGAGAACCCCCAAAAAGCCAACGATCGACCATACATACCCGAAAAACCATTAATTACACCCGAAGACCTATTCGATCGCCTACCAGATGAAATTCTTCTCGAGATTATAGAATACCTTATCAATAACCGCAGTGAATGCACAGATAATCAATTCAGGAAGATTAAACAGGGGATTACCCTTTCGTCTGGAGAGGAGACTGTTTTATGGATCTATGAACATAAACCTGAATCTCCAATTTTAACTAGCTTCCAATCCTTTTCTGTGGTGAATCGTAGGATTTATTCGATCTGTCGACCTATGATATGGAAGGCGAGTCGGATCTTCCTCATCGAAGTAACTGCGGCTAATAACCAGAATTATTGATTATACGATCTGATCTTCTCTGCTTGATATCTTTTTCTACTTCTGTTCTAGTCTATCCGGTTCCCTTCTCAAATATCTACTCCAATGTCCTTCTGGATAAAGGAAATATTACCTAGACATGGATGTCATGTTGAAGTCCTAGAGGTGGGGTTAAGAGCGGAATGGCTCGAAGTATTGCCGAACAATTTTTCTATTAAGCAAGCCGTCGTGGACAACGAACGACGCCCATATTCAGTGCACTCTTCTGCTGATGTAACCAAAATCAAGTTCATTGAAGAGGATAAGGATTACTGGAACGTTGATAATATTCATTCTGACAATCTGGCCGTCGACTGCATGGGTGGATATAACCTTGGGAGGGTGAAAGAAATCCTCTTAAAACAAGTCGCTGCAAACAATTGGAACTTGACGCTTCGCAAATTATGCGGTCTTTCTGCCGAAAACCTCCTCAATGTACTTTCTCAGTGTACAGGGCTTACCACCCTCCAACTCCATTGTCCAAGTTATCCATACGGCCATGGATCAACAGGAGTGCGCAACTTGGGTTGCAATCTCAATAAATTGTTTTCTGAACTCGGACAGCTTCAACATCTGAAGATTCGAGGTGCTCCGGACACAGAAACAGCCATAGAGTGCTTCATTGAACCAATCAGACACCTTCCACTCCTCGAATCACTCGAGCTCGCGTTCATTAGGCATTCAGACCTCGCAAGGCCTAAGTTCTCTGTCATTCTTTCGAATCTGATGAACCTCAAAAAACTTGTCTTTTACAAAGTTACGCTCAAGGAATGGGAATGGGGCCGTCAAGGTCCTCTTCATTTAGTCGATCTGTCGATCATCAACTGTGACATGTTCTCGCTATCGGATGCGCCTACTTTAATCAGTAATTGGGCGCCTCATCTAACTCATTTGGAGCTCAGGATTCGAGAATGCGATGAATATCAAGATAACCTGGCTGACTTTGATCCAAATCAAATACAATTTTGCCTTCCCGCTTTGAGGCATCTGAAACTTTGGCCTCTTTCCGAATGTTGCTATATCCCCTGTTTTATCAATTGTAAAAATTTACAACATCTTACATACTTTCATCATTGGCCTTACCACGGTGATCTCCTGGATACTCTGTTAGAATTTTCAGACTTCATTACTACGAATGTATTCCATAAACTCAAGGCAATAGTTGTGTCTACAGTCAAAGTCACTGGACCTACTGCTATGGCTTCTACACTGTCTCCATTGGCATCGTTCTGCAAGTCACAAGGAATTGAATTCAATATCGACCAAGACTACGTCGACGCAGAGTATACAATGGTCTTCGAGTCATAAGATTGAATGTTACAATACTTTTTAATGGAGTCCGACTAGAATTTTACTATTTGATCTGGTGAAATCTCAATCTTTCTGTAGAACTATTTTCATGACCACAAATACAATCCTCATTCAGGAATGTGCTTCATAGTATCTTTACTTGCTGGTGATGCCTGGTATGAGCCCTAACTCTACAACCAGGCACAAAGAATCAACTTTTTGAGAAGCCAAAAATACACTTCTCAAAGACTTCTTACACTCCCATTCTAAAAATGATTTCTCAGCCTGATCACAAATATTTGTTTTGATCATCACTATCTGAGGTTCATAAAACATTGAGGTGAGGTTGAAGATGATCAAAGGTCACAATGCTGAGGTTACAATCACAGATCATTTCAAAGGGAATTTGGGTCTTTCATTGGGCTTACCAGACCTGCTAGCTGAGAGGTGTGGAGCTACCTGATCTGGGGTTATCATAGTCTTGACAGGAGCCAGCATAGTGAAAGGTGTTGATTACTTGATTGATCAAAGAGAGGCAAGAAGGACAAATGCAACACCAAGATTATTCATTCACATTCACTGTTGAGCCTCCTTTCTGCCTGAAAGGTGGTCCATGTGTGCTTGTCAACAAGCACACCAACATATAGATAGGCTTATATTTGTATGTTACAGTTTCCACTACAATACCAATATAACTATTGTAGCAACTTGCAAGCTAATGTGGAAATGTTTGAAGAACATCAGGTAGAGTGCATTGAATCCTTGACATCTATCACAAATATATCAAAATCAGACAGAGCATATATGAGAAATCTTTTCATACTAATTCAGTGAGTAAGTGGAGCAATGAGGGATGGACCAATGAACTTATGAAAACATATGTCCAATGTCCATCACAGAAAAATACATAAATGTTGTTATACAGTGGTGTTCCCCAAACTCACATCTGATTTATAATCCATTCCTATGAGTCATGACCTGGTTCCCAAGTTCTGCCCCCTGGATGTTATGGTTTCCTATGTGACTGTATGTAGTACATCATGCAAGCACAATATGTAAAACACTAAAAAATGTCTACCTTTTTGTCTTGGGCTGTGAGTGAGAACCTGACCCATTTTATTTGGTTGGATTGAGAGAAAAACGGTTTCCAGAGCCCTCCCAGACTCAGCAAATGGCTCCCCAACAAAAAAAACTGCCACTATCCTGCACTTTTCCTGCAAGAAGATCTTGTTTTGATTGTACTTTGAGCTGGTAAAGCTTCCCCTCCAATCATTTTGGTGCATCACACATACAATGCCTACATCCCAGCCCCTGCAACAAAATTTCAACACACAATGGTGTAAATTCCTGCCTCAAACTGCTTTGAAATACGACTTTGTAGCCTGATTGGATATGCATTGAAGGTATTTCAGATCATCAAATCCAAGTTCAGGCTAGAAATAAGTACTTGATATTAACAGATGGAAAAAATATCCAATCAGGGCCAGATTTCAATTGTAGCATGAGGTTCAGTAGGGCTATCCAACCATATGCTTTGTTGAAATTTGAGTACTGTCACTGGCCCTAGATTCCAAAAAACACTATGGGCTACCACAGTCTTGGAGAAATCAATGCTACATTCTGGCTTGGGTGTGATATTTTGCCTAGTCTCTTACACTGGTGAGAAACTTGCATATCAATATGTGACCATTTCTACCTTAACACAAGTCTACAGCACAAGTTGTTTTCCACACAAAACAAGGAATTGTACACCACAAAGGCACTTTTTAGCCACAGGGAGTCCTGATCTTCCAAGATTCAATGTTTGGATTCACATCCTGGTTCAAGAATAGTTTATGGATTTGATTTGAGGTTCATTTCTGCATAAAAGGAAAAGATCTGAGTCAACTGACTAGAAGTTGTAGAGAAGATTTGGCCAGAGGGCCTGAGGGAAAAAAATGTGGGTAGCTAGAGATCAGTAGGTGAAAGTGGGTCTAGACTGCTATTATACCAAAAGCACCCAACGTTCTACACACCAGTGTGTCATATTTGTCACATTTCCCAGTCCACAGAAGGACATGTTGGAACTGATCATTTTTAGTCCAGTTAAACACCAGTTTTGTGGGTATTTAATGTAACTCTCATCTTATGATTTTTAAAAATGATGAAGACAAAGTGAAGGTGGTATTAGATCTAGTGAAGATTGCTCTGGTAGTCCCAAGGGGGTAGTGAAGATAAAGTGGAAAGGGGTTAATTAGTGCACTTTGCGTTTCTCTTGTTTTTCTTTTCTATATGTAGAGTTATTTCTCTTACCTTTGGAGATCTTGTTCCTCATGTCTTATGATATTGGAGCAAAATATCTAAAGCTTTTTTATCTTTTTCATAGCATTGTTAAAGATTTGTGTTACTGATGTGTTGCTTGTTATATTGGATATGTTTCTCTTAATCCTTTATCCTGTCAGTTACATCTTTACTTTACTGCTTATGCATAAGATATGACTATGTATGTAGATCATGCTCAAAGGGGCCCTTGTGTTGAGAGAATAGCTGAACCTTGAAGGAAACATGAGGGGTAGTGTTTTGAATCCAATTTCTATGAAATTTCAAATGAGACCAAAATTTTTACCACTAACCATTTTGGTGTTGTCATAAATGACAAATCATGCTTGGTTGTTTTTTTTGTAAATTGTGATGGCTTCAAAAGCACTTGTACCCAATATCTTGATTGGCCAGTGCCTTCAAAGTTCTATAGACCTGGCCACAGGTAGGATGTTAAGGTCCAAGGCTTGGTTATTATCTCCCACCCCACATGCATAACCCTGTGGTGTAGTATTCAAAGCTCAACAAGAGCTTTACAACATCTAAAGAGGGATAATCTACCAATATATGACTAGTAGAAGTTGTCTGAGACTGCCTTCCGCAAAGAAACCAGCACAAGGGCACTTGCTGATCACTTTGTGATAACAGAGAAAAATATAAGGCACCAGAGAAATAATCTCTATACTATTATAAGTATTATTCCCAGTTTTGAAAGTGCAAAAAAACACAAAATATATCAATTACTATAAATACTGTTGTAAGTATTACTCCCAAAGGAGACTTATAGTCTTATCAAACTGAAATAAATTTGTCCTTAACTTCGATGCAGTACCCATGGTAGTCCTGCGGAGGGATTTGTTCCATTCTTTATCCCAGAAAACAACTGTTGCCGCGTATACTTATGAGTTTAACATTCATGCTACTGATACTGGTTGGGAGGTAACTACATTGATTAGTCAGTACAAACAAGGGTTGAAGTGTGGGATTAGAGTAGTGAAGGTGTTGATTCAAGAGGAGTTTACTACTATAGAACGGATTTCAAATTAAGCAATTAAATTAGATGATAAGATTTGTGGTGTAGCTGACACTTCTACTTCCATCACCCCCACTCAAGACCCTAACATCATGGGCATCTCATCTTCCTACACCCATTTGTCCAATGAGGAACAAGCGCAACAATTGCACACTGGTTCATGCTTCCATTGTGCAGTACAAGGTCTCTTGCCAATGTGTGCCTTAACAAGGGCGGCGAGAAGAGAGGGAACTGGAAGGGAGGGAACTGAAAGGGAGGTCATTGTGCTAGAGTTGCTGAGTTGGAGAGTCAATTAGTGGCTATGAGTGGCAAAGGAGCTTAAGTGAATGATCAGATTGCAGGTACTAGCTGTGGAGATGCTTCAAAAAATGGAGGCGCTCAAGCCTGAAGGTTGTGCCTTGCTTGAGCTTAGAGGTTTTGAGTAGTTCAATAGGAATAGGAGCTGGTAGAGTTTTAAATTGCAATAATAGAGACCCACACATTTCTATCAACTTCTTTTTCCTTGACCCAAATACCCTGTACCACACCAATTATCAGACCCCCAGCCCAACTCCTGATGGACTCAGTTGCCACTCACAACATATTAGGAGAGGCCTTTGCTAAAGAAGTGAACCTGTTTCAATAAAGAGTGAGTACATAAAAAAAGATAACAGATTTTAACAGATCCAAAGCCATGTCTTCACATGAGAAGGATTTATTTATGCATCATGACACTCACCCAACCAATTTCATTGTTACCAGCCTGAAGAAAATGTATGATGGCATACTTGGAATCCCTTGTATCAAATCCAATTTCCGAAGGATTAACTGGACACAGAACAGTGTAGCATCTGCCAATATTCTCACTGTCTCCACTTCCGTGGAGTTGTCAAGACCAACAAACCCCTCTTTGGGTCCCAAGACAGAACTTTGGAGGGACACTAGGTACCACGACAAGGGTATGTGCACTTTTAATAGCGTGTTAGCATCCCCACAGAGTGAGTCTGATTTTTCTTTTGAATCATTGTCAATGTTAGCAATGGAAGACAAGCTTGTTTCTTTACTACAACAACATACCAAGACACACAAGAACCCCACTGATCCTGACAGCCTTACGAGACAACATTGTTGAAACCCTTGTGATGAGAATGAGAAGACCACAAACAACGTTACAATTGATCATGTTGTGGCTGCTGTTCCAGCCTTGTCAAATCTGCACCATACCCCTGGAGGTCCAAGAGAGGAGCCCACAGGGCACATTAGGAATAATGACAAGGGGGCATGTATTTTACCCAGTACACTAACAGCCCCGCAATGTGAGTTCAATCTTTCAATTCCTGATCCACTAATACTCAGGTGTCAGGTTGTAGTATGTCTGAAATAAACAAACACATAATATCAAAACTGTTACATATAATATAACCTGATATTAGCTTCCAAAGAAAGAGGTTCCTTCCTCGGAGGTTCTTTGTAACCACTACTAATAAATATTTTAATCTACTAATGGTGGTGTGGGGGTATGCCCCAGAGGGGCCAGCCCCCACTGATAGATGTCTATCTCCAGGTCAGGCCAGTCCCTCCGGGGTGATAACAAAGAACCAGAGGAGGGCTTCTCTTCCCCTGGGACAGTGGGTGGGTGTTGAAAAGTTTATCTTCAAAAGCTGAGAGCTAGGAGAGTGAGTGAGAAAATAAAAGAAGAAAAGGGGTCAAGATGACTGAGAGAAGTGAAGGAATACGCGGTGGAAGGAGAGGAATTTTTTTACCCTTCTTATGTGTGGACTACAACCACACTCTCCCGCATTCCGGCCCCAGGTCTTTGCTGGGCATTTCTCTCTACACTTCACTACTTGTCCACCCTCAGTCCTGTGTACCACTGGTGCCTTCATCTATTTCAAAAGTCAAAAGCTCAATGTTTACCGCCTCAAAGAAAGTATGATTTCAAGGTGGAGTTAGTGAAGGATGCTCAACCTCAAGCTAGCCGGATCATCCCACTGTCACCAGCCAAGAACACTGCATTAGAAGAATTGATTAATTCAGGACTTGCCAATGGAACCATCCAACACACAACATTGCCATGGGCAGCGCTGGTCCTATTCACTGGGAAAAAGGATGGCAATTTACATCCCTGTTTTGATTATCACAAACTTAGTTCATTGATGGTTAAGAACAAGTATCCATTGCCGCTGATGATGGATCTTATCAACAGTTTATTGGATCCAGATGAATTTGCAAAACTGGACATGCGGAATGCATATGGGAATTTGCAAGTAGCTGAAGGCTATGAGGCCATTCTTGCATTCATCTGCAGGGCGGGTCAATTTGTGCCTTTAACAATGCCGTTTGGACCAACGGGGGCACCCAGATTATTTCAGTTTTTTATGCAAGGCTTCTTACTACTACATATAGGGAAACATGTGGCGGCTTTTCTTGATGGCATCATGATATACACTAAGAAGGGTGCTAATCATCAAGAATCAGTAATCCATTCTTTGGAATTTCTAGATAAGAAACATTTGTGGCTCAAAGAAAAGTGTAGATTTTCACGCTCACACGCTCAGAGTTTGAATCTTTAGGATTGATTTTTTCACACAACAAGATCCGCATGGACCCAACTAAGGTCAAAGCAGTTACTGAATGGCTAGCGCCTTGAGACATCAACCAACTGCAGAGGTTGATTGGATTTGCTAACTTTTCCAGATGGTTCATAAATCAATCTTCCAAAACAATCTTTACACAACCCCACAAGAGACAATACCCCGTGTATTTGGGATTCAAATTGTAATCAGGTGTTTATGGCATTGAAGACCACATTTACAACACTGAGACAGCAGCGCTCAGGATAGCGCTAGCGTAACAATAGCGTAACTCCAGGCGCAAAGCTATCTGATAGCGTTACGGATATCATAAAAGTTACGCTAGCAGCCCCGGATAACGGGGCTTCTTTTTAAAAGTTACGTTAGCAATCCGGGTTAACGGGTTCTTTATTTCTCAAGCTACGCATCAGCCCCGCATCTCGTGACGGTAGCTCTGTTGCGCGTAAGGGAAAACAGGGGCTTGATAGGGCTTGATTGAATACATACCAACAACTCAGCATGTGTAGGCATGTGTACCCTTCCAAATCCTCTCGATCAACTCCCCAAACCATTAGCTTATAGCATTCGATCCCTTTCACAATCCTATCCACTACAATCAATTATATTCTCTCACAATCATCAATGTGAATCATCTAAAAAAGATCATGAGTCAGCTCAATTCGTTCTTGCAGCTGAACATTCACATCAACTTGAAGTTTAAATCGTAGGAGCTGGAACAATCGGTGGTCCGTATGTTCGTTTTTTCCTTTTGAGTCTTCATTAAAGATCCAAATCTTCACAGGAACTAAATACAATCTTTATTGTTTTCTTTAGAGGCCATTGATGCTCATTCAGGTTACGACTTCCCTTGGTCTTTACACCACATCATACCTTTTTGGGCTGGTGCTGATCATGATTATTACCAGCATGAAAAGTTTATGGGATCTTATTATACTAGCTTTTGTTGGACAGATGCTATGATTGGTATTGATAAAGGTTATAAAGCATATCATAAGAAAGAAGAAATCAATCGAGAAAGAGTAAAGGTGGATAGTAAGAAAGTAGAATAAAGAAGTTGTTTTCAATTTTTTTAGTTGAGCTTGAACAACTTTGATTCCCAAGTTTTTCACACGAGTGTGGTTTTGTTGTGTCGCTTCGCTCTTGCTTTGAGTGTTTTGATATTTGCTTTTGCTTTTATAGTACTGTTTGATTCAAATTTTCTAGTCAGAGTTTTTGATCATGACATTTTTGAGTGTCTTTGATTGAACAAAAAAAAGCAGGATAGCGCGCAAAAGTAGAGATAACGTAACTCTAAGCGCCACGCAACAAGCTTGAGATAGCGCGTGAAAATCACACGAGTTACGCTATGCCGGATAGCGTAACTCTAAGAGGTACGTTAGCCATCAAGGAAATTTCCAGATAACTGGTAGAGCTACGCAGCACGCAACTGGCCATGTTGCGCTGCGTTGCGCTGCTGTCTCAGTGTTGACATTTACATCAGCTCCAATTTTGAAAATTGCAGATCCATACAAAGCATTTGTATTGGAATGTGATTGTTCTGATTTTGCCTTATGTGCTGTCTTATCTCAGCGGAGTGAAGATGATGGTGAATTACACCCCATAGCTTATCTGTCACAATCATTAGTGCTGGCAGAGCGCAACTACAAAATTTTTGACAAGGAACTCCTAGCTATTGTTGTGTCTATTGAAGAGTGGTGCCACTATTTAGAGGGCAATCCCAACAGATTGGAAGTAATAGTATATACGGATCATGGGAACCTAGAAACATTCATGACAACAAAGCAGCTAACAAGACAGCAAGCTAGATCATATGCGCCAAAACTCTAGGATAGCTTGACTTTCAGATTGAATTCCGCCCTGGCAACCATGCAACCAAACCCAAAGCGCTGTCAAGAAGGCCAGACTTAGAGCCTAGCAATGCTGATAAGCTCTCATTTGACCAGTTATCACGGCCTGAAAATATAGGACAAGATACATTCACCAAAATCACAACTTTAGATTCATTTTTCGAGAATGAAGAGGTAGCACTACACAATGCCAAACACTGGTTTGAATTGGATGTTATGGGACTCAGAGATTATAGAAGCAGAGACCATCCTTAATGATGAAGAGTTAATTTCATTGATTAGGAAACCAACACTTGATGACCCTTGACTCCAAGAACTGATTCAGGTGACCAAAAACTCCATTTCATCCATCAATTATCTTTCTAACTAGAAATAAACTGATTACAAACACTAAATTCTCTCATAGTGTTTAGTACTTTAAACTCTGACTAATAGAGGTACTACACAGGTTTAAAGTTTCTTGATCTGACCAAATCCCAAACCAATCAAGCAGCACTTAAGGCAATGCTGCCACAGTTACTTTACTGGTATTGTATTGGCAATACCTGGTAAAGTATCAAAAAAATGTTACTGTAAAATTTGGTTTGCAGTAAACTATTGGTTGCCCAATAGTATACTCAATACCGTATCAAAAACCACAATACCAACAAGACCTACCTTGAGTAAAGTATCTTGAAGTGATACCGTTACTATAATTGATACTGTATTGGTATTTGTGCCACAATACCAATACTGTACTTGGTATCTAGGCCTAAACAAGAGGTATTGTTGACTGATACTTCTCCAGCAACTGCTGAGTAAAGTATTGGTTTTCTGATACTTTTTTACTCAAGACGGTATCAAAATCAAGGATACCATCCCAAGGACCTGGGAGTAAAGTATTGGTCAGACCAATACTAAGTATTGAGATACTTATACTGGAAAAAAAAGTTACTTTCCTGTTACTTTACTGCAAACGGTAAAGTAACTGTGGAAGCGTTGCTTAAGGACTACCTCCTGAATATTTTGATTCCACAAATGGTAATCAACAACTATGACAATACTGTGTCCAAGAACAGTAACAATAATGGAAAGAAAATGATAACCACAAGAACAAGTTAACCAATCACAGATATGATAGTAAAGTTCACTGTACTGAAAGCTTATAATCTAGTGGGTGATGAGGTTTTATTGGGTAAATGAAAGTGTCAAATTGTAATGTCTTGATCCTTACAAATTTTGCATATTCAGAGTTTTTATAGTCTGAAGTTTGAAAATCCTATGTGCACAATTTGTGGTTCCAAGGTTGGGTTTAACTTTTTATGACATATAGGTATAAACCTTTCTGCTTAGTTACATAAATGTTACAGCTGTGCAATGTACGTAACCTTAGGAAATATAAGAGTTGTGTACGTACACAGTCTTTTACATAAGTTCTACGCATGTCACATACATGATTTCATATGTAATCTGACTTTTGAAACTGAGTTTGAGTTATAATTAGGCCCTTGCTATTTGCAGCCCACACAAAATCCATGTAGGCGCGGCCATAACAGCGCCTACATGAAGGTTTCCCACGAAAAAGCACCTACATTTACGATGTAGGCGCTTTTTCCTTTTTAAAATGACGCCTACAGGCTGAAAAACCAATGTAGGCGTCATTTGTGTACGCCTACATTCTAAAAATGAAATGTAGGCGTAAATTGGAAGCGCCTACATTGTGTAGGCGTCACAAAAATGGGCCTACATTTTTTTTTGACTGTAGGCGTAATTTTTGTGCGCCTACATATGTTAATACCAACACCCTTATAATTTAATTCCAACACCCTTATGATTTAATTGCAACACCCTTATAAATAACTATAAGACCCTTATAATTTTATAATCAAATGCGCACTCTTACATTTAATACCCTTATCATTTAATACCAACACCCTTGTATATTAATACCAGCACCCTTATAGATTTGTATTCACATGTGTATAAGACCCTTATAACCAACTTAAGTGCCTACATGGAAAAAACAATGTAGGCGCTCAAAAAAGCGCCTACATTTTATTTTTAGAATGTAGGCGCTTCAAAATAGCGCCTACATCTTATTTTTAGAATGTAGGCGTACACAAATGACGCCTACATTGGTTTTTCAGCCTGTAGGCATCATTTGAAAAAGGAAAAAGCGCCTACATCATAAATGTAGGCGCTTTCTCGTGGGAAACCTTCATGTAGGCGCTGTTTTGGCAGCGCCTACATGGATTCCATGTGGGCTGCAAATAGCAACGGCCTATAATTATTGTTTTTAAAGCTTTTCTTATTATTATTTGTCAGCCTTTGGCACTATGGTTTAGTACTCAGGGCTGACAGTTATACACCCAGTCTTCCATGTTTCTTTACTTAGGAAGCATGAACATGACAGCATTGAGGAACAACAACAACAAGACCCACAGCCAACAATAATTGACAATGGTGAAGAATGGGAGGTTTCAGAAATTTTAGATTGACACAAAAGATACAACAAGACAGAATATTTAGTTAGTTGGAAGGGATTTGGGACCAAGCATAACTCATTGGAACCTCAGGTGAATCTAAAAAATGTATGGAGTTATTGAATGATGTTAATTTCAGATTTCCTAGAACAGCAGAGAAGCACAAAAGGACACAGCATAAGTGAGAGGGCAAAGTTTTTCCCACTGGATTTTTTAACACTGCCCACAGAATGAACACAGATCTTGCAAGAGGAAGATTGGGCATAAACAGGGGGATAATGTTACAATCCTGTAACCCTTTTAATCATTGGTGAAGACTCATAGGAGATGTAAAAGATGAATGAGGAGTCTTTAGTTGTACACATCACTAATGTAGACCTTTCTCTTTCTCTTCAACCAACAATCCATCTTATAGACTGAACACCTGATCCCCAACACCCATCACCAGACCCCTGTGTTGGCCTCAACAAATTAAGACCTTCAAACCTAAGGGAAGATACATTGCTGATGCACCAAATGACTTAGAAAAAGGGCAGAGAGCCTTGATATTCCAGCTGAGATATGGGCATTGTAAACTCCAAATTTTTTTGCACCAAATAGGTGTTGAAGAAGACAGCAAATGTGAATGTTGCAGACTAGTAAAAGCAACTCATCAATTTTAATGTTTTGCAAAAAGTTCAATGCACAAAGACAAAAGTTTAGGAAAAACTAAAAGAAGATATTTCATCATTGTAAGGTCTAAAAAAGCAATCTGATCATAGTCTACAATAATATATCATCAGGGTTCCATGGATCACCAGAGCTATCCACCATAGAAGTGTTGACATTCAAAGGCAAGAAAGAATGGACAGAGTTGATAGCAAAATTCTCAAAATCAAAAAGGGTACTTATAAGCCCATCAAAACCTGGATTCATTGATAAAAGAAAGGGATCAATGGGTGCATCCTCAGGAAAAAAATCAGTCTCAAATTATTTGAGCTCATCAGGTCCCAAAAAACCTTCAGAGAAGTCTGCTGGACTGTCTTCAACAACTTCAATTTTCCCAACCCCATGTTGGATTCCTTGGGTTCAGTGTGATTTATCAATGTGAGCCTCACTTGTGAAATCATAGTTAGATGAGTTTTGGCTAGTTGTGATTGGTATTTTGTATTTGTTGTCCCATTTCCAAAAACACACCTTCAACTCCTCCAAATGGGCTATAAGATCAAGTACTTTGATTGCAAAAGTCTTGGGTTGAGTTCTTTGGAGAGTAAGGGTAGATTGAGCCAGTAATCCAATGCTTGTATTTCTGAGAAGAAACAAATTAGTTGCACTTGTAGAAGAAGGACCAAAGGAAGGCAAATGAAAATGACTGACAATTCTGTTTAGTAGGAAAAAGACCTGTGCCATGAAGGTGAAGTTGTGCTTGATCTGTCAAGTTAATACATTCTGTCTTTGAGTATCCGCAAAGTGTGACAAGTATTTTTGTGAAAACCTTAATTGGAACCTCTCTCAACACAGCAACTTAAAAATAAGCAGAACTGAGCAAGAATGCAATAAGACAAATTGGTTCATTGTATACTTTGGCTTGTTTATCACCATACAAGAGACATTGTTTTTTAAAATCTGAATGGTTGGGCCAGACCAACACATCTATCTTGCTGAGAGATAAGTAGAAACCCAAGATCTCCTTCCATATTTTACCAAGAGTGGTGGTGGCCCATTCTAGATCAGCCAATGCATTGACTACAGGCTTGGTAACCAATAGAAGAGCTTTATGCACAGTAAAGTGATGACAAGTACAAACAATGTTCCAAACTTGAGGTGTCATGCTTGGAGTTGAGATTGACTAGTCTTCATCCATCTCAACACATTTCAGAAGTCCAGCTTCATGGTCATCAACAGAGAGGCACACCTTTGCAAAGGTGAACCATTGGCTCATGCAAGCTGATTGTAAAACATGCTTTACCTCTTTGTTTCCTCCAAGAAGCTAAATGTTTGCTGAATACTGCAGAGGAATTGAAGTAATTAACTATGCTTGTACCATAAGTGGGTGATTCAGTATGTCCTTTGCAAGGTTGTTGAATGCATGTAAGACACATGCTAATCCAATAACCTCTGGGTGAGCTTTGTCAATAAAGGACTGCATTGTAGTAGCAATCAACAATTATAGACAGATTCCAAAAGGCAAGGAATGATCCAAGAGAAAAGCAAAAGACTGACCCAAAATTTGACCATTGAAGATGGTGAGTCAGTAACAACTGCATTTCTCTGATTGCAATTAACTTCAGAATGTGCCAGGGTTTCATTGAGTGCCAAGACTAAGTTTTTGGAGGTGTGCTGGGTCTGGTGAAGGTTAAAAGTGCCTTGATGAACTGCTTGACCTCAGATCCAAGTAAGACAAGGACAGTGTATACACTGTTCCTTCCAACATCAGTCCATCCATCTAGAGATATTGTAAGACTGCTTTGTTGTATAAGATCTTGGCGCATTTCAATCACACATTTTGCATGAAGCTTGGGAAGAATCCAATCCATCCCCATATATATAGAGGGAGGCTTGTACGCGATAACTAAAAGACGCTCTGAAAGAGTTTGTAATCTTTGTTATGGAGGAAAGCAAATGGAATACGCCTCATTATCAAAGACCTGAGAAGTATGTCATATGACTCGTCGCGCTTCTTCTTGCTTTGTTCACTGAAGTGATGAAGTTTGTTCTTGTTCTTTGTAAAGTCAAGAAGAGTCTTTTCTTCAGGAGCTACAGAGGGAGAGACGACAGGAGCAGCAGAAGATGAAGTCGATGCTGGTTGCTTTGCTTCGTCGTTATTGATTGGTTGCCAGTATTTGGGCTGGTATTGATTTGCATTCATTGGTCATGTGGGCCTGAAGTTGGGAAGGCCTGCCGTCCATTCTCTTCTGACATTTGCATCGGGCCATCCATCGCGCCTTGGTCGAATCACGTTTTTCAGACATCTCGAAGCCTGTCCATTACATAGTGCGTTAGTTTGCCGTTGGAATCCACGTGTATATTCTTTGATGAACTTGCAGATTTCGAATGCTTTGGCTTCAATGACCTTTTTGGTCAACTGTTCGGTAATCGTATAACCGAATCTGCCCCTTGAGGATATAGGGACAAAGTGAAATATATTGTTTTTATGTTGTAACGATGTATTACCAAAGCTACCAAACGGGACCTTAGATAAAACACGTTAAGATATAGTGCGATATATGTAATCAAACCCACTTAAAAAAAGTTCGATGACTGAACGAGACGAGGCTGGAAAGTTGTAAGAAGCCTTGATAGAACAAGCTTCGGTGGTATGTGTTTGTTTCCTCTATATGACTCTCATGAATTTATTTGATGAAACTATGTCTCCTCGAAGCACAGGGGAAAGGAGTGACAGAACAATCAAGCGCATCCCAGTAAAAGCCGAGGTAGGGTATTATAAGGGTATCAACGTTCAAGTCCAACTGCCCTTCTGATTCTGGAGTCAAGTGAACATCTCGATTTAAAGGGTTTCGGATTCGATCTCGATCTGCTCAAACTACGCTTCAATCATGTCCTATAATATTTCAGAACTCTTCGTCCCCTCACTCGCTGGGCTTATTTCGCTTTACGTCCTATGGTCTTACTTTGTCTCTTCACCCAAATCCTCAACCCCAACCCCGAAGGTTCCAACTCTCAATGGTAACTTCAAGCCCGGTAATCAGTCTGCTGACCTTCCAGAAGCAGGTCGGGATTTCGTCAAAAGAATGGAACTGCAGGTCAGAGCCTCTTCTTGATATGGTCTAACCTAATACTCTTGACCGAAGCCTTTCCTGTTCGATTTTTTAGAAGAAGAAAGTTGTCGTTTTCTATGGTTCCCAGACTGGCACAGCCGAAGATTACGCAACCAGATTGGCAAAGGAAGCTAAATCACGATATGGAATCAGCAGTCTGGTAGCCGATCCGGATGAGTGCGTTATCTGACTTTGTCTCAATGAACCTCAGTCGGTCTTCGTTCTCATTCTCCAACTATGATCAACAGTTACGACTTTGATACGCTCGATCAGATGACCGAAGATCAATTAGCGGTTTTCGTGATGGCTACTTATGGCGAAGGGGAGCCCACCGATAATGCGGTCAACATGCTCGAGTTCCTCAAGACTACACCTAAAGATCAACTCGACCTCAGCAAGTTGAAGTTTGTCGTGTTCGCCTTGGGGAATCGTACATATGAGCAATTTTGTTGGTCATCGGTCTTCCTCATCTCATCTTCGGGATCCTATACTTTCCTTACTTCCTGTGCATAAGCGATATACCATGAAGGATCATCGAATGAACATCAGTCATCAAGTGACTTTTCGCTTTGATTCATCCTCATACAGCAACTTTCTTAGCCCTTATAAGACTGGGTCTCGCTTTGCACAATATCTAAAAAATTCTCAAATCCTCAACATCCTATTTCACTTGAGTTGAGAGGCTTTCAAACTGATTCGCTGTCTCTTATGTATTTCTAAACATTCAAGGCGCGATGGGCAAGATCATAGACGAAGAGTTGACGGGCAAAGGGGCACGGAGAATCGGAGAGTTAGGCATGGGAGACGATGACAAGTCTATGGAGGAAGGTCAGCCAGTTCACAATTCCCCCACATTTACCTTACCTTTTCCATTACGCTTGGACTAATATTCTCGATGTCTTGTATCAGATTATCTCGCTTGGAAGGACCCCATGTGGTTAGCCGTCCAAGCTGAGATGGGTTGGGAGGAAGGTGCTGGAGGTGATGTAGCGGACTTTGATGTCAAAGAGATTGATCCAAAAGAGGCCGATGAGAGCAGGGTTTACAAGGGCGAGCTCAGTGCCCGAGCACTGCTCGGCACCCCCGGCGTTTTCAATGCTAAGGTCAGTAGAAGAATGATATCGCTCACCAATTGACATTGATCCGATGTTATTTGTCCACCTCAGAATCCGTATATCGCACCCGTGTCTGAAACAAAGGAACTGTTTATTGCTGGTGATCGAAATTGCGTACATGTAGAATTTGACTTGAAAGGCAGTGGATTACGGTATCAGCCTGGGGACCATCTCGCTGTTTGGCCTGTCAATCCGGACTCGGAGGTCGAGCGTCTGATGAAACTCCTGGGTTTATGGAAAAAGAGGGAAACGGTAGTAGACCTGTGTGTAATCTCGATTTTTAAGCAATGAATTGAATCTGGGTCTGATTGATATCTTTTTGCTTTCCTCTCAATCAGCACTTCGCTAGACCCCACCTTGGCCAAGGTACCGTTCCCGAGCCCAGCAGCTTACGATGCTATCTTCCGCCACTATCTGGACATCTCTACCACCGCCTCCCGTCAATTACTCTCCTCATTAGCTCAATTTGCACCTACCGAACGTGCTCGAGAGGAAATGCGTGAATTGGGTACAAACAAAGATCGTTACTCGAATACAGTAGCTCGGCTTGGGCTTCGATTAGGAGAATGTATGATGATGGCGATGAATGGTCCGTTAGAGTCAGAAGATCCATTGTCAGAAAATTTCGGAGCGGGCTGGTTAGAAGAATGGAAGATTCCGTTTGATCGGATCGTTAGTGGACTGCCAAGGCTACAACCTAGGTTTTATTCGATCTCGAGTTCACCAAAGATGGTCCCCGACAAAGTTCATATCACCGTCAGTCGTAGTATCTTTCTTGAATACACAAAACATATAATGTTCATGCTGGTCTGGAGGGAGAAGGTCTGAAGGCTGATGTTACCGACGTTGTGATGTCTAGGCGGTTGTGTTGAAGTATGGATCCGGGGACCGGCTTGTATACGGGTGTGGAACAAATTACGTGAGTAAACAACTTTCATTGGGTATGTGATATTGTTCAGACAGCATATAATAACTGACCTTGTTCACGTGTTTCTAGCTTTTGAATGTCAAACTCGCACTCAATGGAGAACATGAGCGACTAGCAAACCAACCAATCGATCAGCGTCATCACGGGGTACCGAAATACAAACTCGAAGGGCCGAGGGGCAAGTACCTAGGCCCCTCAGGCGAGTTACGGATACCAATTCACATCCGGCGTTCCAGCATGCGTTTACCTACATCGCCACACATACCGGTGGTGATGATCGGACCTGGCACGGGAGTAGCCCCATTCAGATCATTTATACAGGAACGAGTGACAAGTGCGCGTAAGGCAAAGGAGCGCGGGGGTGGCCTGGAGCAGTGGGCCAATATTGTGTTGTTTTATGGATGTCGAAAGGAGAATGAAGATTTCTTGTATCGTGAGGAGTGGGATCAATATGCAGCAGAATTGGACGGAAAGTTCAAGATGGTGCGTACTGATGTCTTTCGCTCCTACGTCATCACAATTAAAATCCTTTGAGAACCAAGGCAGCTGAATGAATGACCATTTCGTAGTTCACCGCTGTTTCACGAAAACCTGGAACTGAGAAGAAGCGATATGTACAGGACGATATCTGGGATCAGCGTAGCATGATTGGGGAGATGATTCTACAGAAGAAAGGATACACATATATCTGCGGTGACGCAAAGCACATGGCTAAGGATGTAGAAGAGACCTTGAGGAAGGTTTTGGGTGAGTACCGAGGAGGGACAGCTGAGGTAGAAGGAGCCCAAGAGTTGAAAATCTTGAAAGATCGGAACCGATTACTATTGGTAAGCACATCGATATCAAGACTTTTTTACCCTTCTTTTGTGGCAATATTATAATCGCTAATCAGTTGTGTGCTTGTAGGATGTGTGGTCTTAGAAGAAACGTAAATTAGCATGGAAATACGGATAAAGTTTCTCTGTTTATTCTTGTGATAAATTTCCTATCCATTATACACTAGAGCAAAGGAGTAGCAGCTAGCTACTCGTATATCTCTAGTAGCATGACTTTCATATGTACACGGTCTCGATTGTTTGACTGTTCATTTGTGTGGCTGTACCGAACACTTCTATTCAACATTGCAATCAAAACCCGAACTTGTTTATGAATGCTGCTCCTCTACATCATGCGACATACTCAGCGCATGCAACATATGCCATGTCAATGTACGTTGCCCACCAACAGAGCCTCCGAAGTTGCTGCACACGTGGCAAAATACGAGGAAGATGTACGGAACCACCACTGGCAGCGGCCAGGAAGACGAGTTTCTACGATCACACTACCGTGAGCATGTATGTGATCGTGTATCTAACAGATTGACACTGCCATACCAATACATGATTTGGGCAACTGACTGTCGACGTTTTTGATGATTGGGGCATCATGTCTACAGCATTATGTACCAGCAACGATTAAGCAAGCAGCGCCTTTCCTCAATTTACATGCTATCTTATACTCAAGATGTATATTCTTTCCCTTGCAAACTGCAAAACATCTGAGAAGAAAACAAACTTGAAAGGGTGAACTGAAGAAATTTAAACCAAATAAGATAAAATGAACGTTATTCCACAAACTAATTACAGTTGAATAATTAACAAAAATTGACCCATTTATCCCAGAGAAATAACACGATCATACAATTACAACAAAAGAGTCCTAGGCCATCAAATCCAAGTACTGCCAATCGATTCAATCACATTGGCTCCGCATAATAAATCTACGAATATTCAATCAAAATTAGCTTCCAAAGGTTAGGTCCAAAAATAGGATATACCGCACCTTCGATGGGAAAACAACTCCATCTTCTCTGACCATCACAATTTGATGCTTCTTAGGTCCTCCGTCTGGTCCAAGCTCACCAGGTACCCCACTGGGAGGCAAGGCTACAATCACCTCGGCGCACTTATATTCCACTATCTCACTTGGCACAGCGCCAAACCAAACCCGGAGCTCCCTTGAGAAATTTGCTCCATAAATGGCTGGATGACGCGAGAAACTGATCAGTAACGACTCGTTCAGGTTGCGTCGAGGAAGAAATCTTAACGGCGTACTAATCATTTTCATGTCTTGTGCGTCTATCCTATTTTTCGGCATCGATATGGGGTTTGTCAACAAGTACTTATGTACGACAGGTATCGGTGTAGGTGAGTCCACTCCAATTGGGCAGTATGGAATAGGCGTCCTGAACACTTCGCTTACTGCTCCCTGCGTGCTAGCTGCCGAAGATGGCTTGGAGTCAAATAGGACAGGCGGGATCCAGAAGGTATGACGCTCAACGTCACATCCCACGATCGTCCATACCGCAGGTTCTCCGCATTCAATCGTCCAAACCTTGGCAGCGTTTGGTGGGTGTTGAGGCGCAGAGTATGCTCCGTGTTGCATCGAATGGTGGTGATGCGGATGATAATTATGATGCATGCCATCTGAGGACTCTGTTCCAAGATCAGAGTATCCCCCAGTCGACGCATTTGATCCTGCTCTTCGCCTGCCTGCTTTCCCAGGGCCTATGACACGCCCCATCCCACTCGAGGAACTTTGAGAGGTTGAAACGCGTCGAGTTCTTTTGACTTTACCACCATCAGAAGATATGTACTCCATAGTATCGCCTATCCTGCCTGCAGGACCTACACTGCGAGCACGTCCGGGGGCTGCAGAGTTAGGAGATATGGGCTGGGTGAGTTGGTTTGACATGAAGGTAGCTTCCGCAAGTGCTACTTCACTACTAGTCAATCCGAACGACGAAGCGCTTGAAGGAGGGCTGATCATTGAAGCAGGAGCGACAGGGATACGTGAGGCCTCAGGACGGTGTATTCCAACATTCTCGCCTGAAAAATAAATCTCACTCGGTAAGTATGGAAAGACCCACTCAACAAGATTGCAAGTTCGCTCTTACCCAAACAAGCTAAAAAAGACCCTGCTCCAGGGAATGGCGAGCCTGGCGCACTTTGGTTTGCGTTCGCATAGACCCCCTCTGGATCCGACATCACCTCGAGAGCTATCTTGTGGAGCTGAGAGACTGGGTCTCCGATGATTTCGCCAGGTGCGACGGGTAGGTCACGTGACATGGCTGCTCCCGAGCCGTGACCATCGAGGCTGGCACCACCGGTCGCAGTTGAGCCTTTGTCGACTTTACGGATGACCATGACAGGTGAAACAACAGCAGTAGAGAGGCATTGAAGGACGATGGGTTGGTTATAGTATATTGGTACCGGACCTGCGCCTTGAGCCACCGGGAGTGCATTGGCTGGAGGCCTTGGGTATCCGGGTGGTGGAGGTGAACCGTGATGTTCTGCACTAGCCGAATGAGGAGAATTTTTGAGGTCGACCAAAAAGATTATGAAAGGATCCCAACAGGATGTTCTAGCTACGAAACAAGTACTCTCTTCAGATGGACTGAAAGGCTTTTCATCTATGCCAGCCATTGCTCTCCAGTCACCAGCGGGAAAACTTGCGGATGGTCCCGAGACACAAAGATATTTGGTTGAAACAGTCTCTGCATGATGTAGATAAATCAGATCAGTCTATTTATCTAGAAGACAAGACACATGAATATTGCGTACGTGATCGGAGTCGATTGAAAAGTGCGATCGTTGTCCCGTGATGGATGCAAACTGTGGGTTGTTTTATAAAAGTTGTAAGTGAAATATTCATCGCCCCTAAATGTTATAGGCGAAAGCTGCTATACTGACGATCAAGATTTTTGATACTCTGTCTTTTCTTGCTAGGTTTACTAATCACCTTAATTGGTCTACTGGGAAAGGTGCCAATGTGACGATGTTCAGGGGAGCCAAAGCCGGGCCCGATCACTTTGACGAGCGCTTCGACCCTTTTAGTCTTCTCATCCACTTCGGAGATGTGAAGCTGATTGAATGGAATAACTATATATCAATCACGGATGAATAATGGAATAGCAGTAGTGGAAATCTTACCTGCTTCCCGACACAGCGACCAGCAATCACCACATCATCCAAGGATGCTTGATCGCCTACCACATGGCCAGACATAGACATCCATTCAGAATAGGCCTCCGACGGCATCGACTGTTCACCAGACATTGATATGATGGTCGTAGGTGGAACGAGCGCGACACGATGATTTCCGATGGGCCTTCTGGGATCAGCCTCTGCAGCAGACCACCAACTGCATCCCAATAGCAATGCCGACGGCGGTGGACAAAGGAATCTTTATGAATGGAATTAGGATAAGCAAATTGTACTTTGACATTTTACCACCGAATGATAAAGAGCTACCAACCGTTTTTCAGCACCATAAGATTTTTGGGCAACTTTACCCGACAGAACCAAAACAGTGCGTTCGCCCAATAGAAACCTGTTAGATGATGACAGGTATTGTTGAATGTGTGGTCTGTTGGAGTACGAAGAGGTAGAATTGGCCCGGAGTATTGGTGTCAGCCGCGGTTCATACCTGAGAATCTCCTCGAGACAAATCAAAAAAGTGATAAAGCACAAATGACGCACGCCAACAAAGCTTCACGCTCGGCACGGGAGATAGAATGCTCCGGATAGGCCATTAGCTGCGTTTGGTGGGTTGTATACTGATGATGACCTCCTGGTTGATGATTGTAAGCTATTTCACCTGGCCCCATACCTAAGCCTTCGAGGCTCTGCACACCATAGGAATTTCCACCTTCAATATGGAGTCCAGCAAACTGCGAACCAATCTGAGCAGGGAGTTGCTGCGCCGAGGCAGACCAGGCAGTATTAAAAGCCTGTGACATCCCACCTTCGTCCGAAGAGTGACCAAGGGCAAGGGAAGAAGAACGTGCCCTGGTGTAGGTAGAGTCAATGGATGTAGAGCGCGAGTAAGAAGCCCCAGCAGACATAGGTGCTTGTAAGTGTTGGTTGCTTGAACCTCTTAATGCACTGGGCGAACGGGAGCGTTGCCCAGAAAGTGGAGCAGAGGGTATATCGAGGCTGAGGGGCGACTCGTGACGGTTAGAAGATAGCCCATCGTCTACAGAAGGGTCGTTCGACATCCGCCTGTTCAGAACCTGATGACGGGGATTTGTAGGGGTTGCAAGATGGCCAAAGATTGAGTTTGAATTATTGTACTGCTCAAGAGCATCTGTTTGACTGGAGGGAAGTTCATAGATGCCTTGACGCGGACTGGTTCCATTTCCTTGACTGTTTTCTGCTTCCTGGATAGAAAGAGAGAGCTGTCGTTGTTGTTGATGATGATGCGAAGTGGGGTCAAATTGAGACGAGTTGTCATAATCGGATTTAAATGCAACAGAGTAATTGTTGTTCTGGAAGGCCATGTCGGCTGGTGTAATGGGTGTGTGAAGATTCGGCCATGAAGACGACGAATCTGAACCGCTGCGGGAACGAAAGTGGTCAGGATGTCCAGCTATAGAGCTCTGAATCGAGGCATCTGAATATGTTCTCAGCCGGCTTGGAGATCCGTGAAGTTGATTTTGATGAGATGGCAAGGATGGGATCAATGATGAACTACAATAAGTAAGGATAGCGTCAATTGACTAGACGCAGAAAATATGGCAGCATGAAATCAAACTTACCCTTGCTGGTGAGAATGATGGGAAGGTTGAAAAAGATTATGTTCGAAAGAATAGGACGTAAAGTGCCCCGCGGGCTGTGGAATGTCTAGACCAACTGAGCCTGAACGCAATGAAGAAAGAAGTGGATTTGGAGAAGCGTCATCGGAGATTGGATGAGGTTGGAGGAGTGTAGGATACGAGCGGGAGTGTGACAAATGGTTTGAGGATTTTCGTGGAGAACCTGATAACTCAGGATCGAGCTCAGCTTCAGCTTGGTGGTAGAGTTGATCCTGAATAGTTTGCGCTGAGGGTGGATCAGGGGTGGCAGACCAGGAATGTGGATGCCACGGAGTACTTTGGTCATTGGTATTATGACTGTTAAGTTCGGTCGAGTATGAAGAGGTCTCAGTCGAGGAAGGATAAAGATAATTAGACATGATAATGATTGATGAGGAAGTTTGAGAATGTTTGGCTGAATCTTATTGGAGGACGCTCTCCCTCTTCTTGATTGGTCTGTTCACAGAATTTATCTGCTGATGAATCTTGCGCCAGAAGAGGAAGGAAAATGCAGGCGCGGACCACGACGAGCGTCGAGGGCTCAGTCTTTATAAAAGCGCGACGCTTCACCGCGATGTCACCTTTCTCGGCCTCCGATCCTACCCCCATCAAGCTTAGTTTTATTAAGAGAAGTTGAAAGCGCGTTGCCTCGCTTCCATTCTGTCTATGTATATATTCCGGCCAGTCATTACTTCGAAGCTTTCAATCAAAAAAGCTATGTATGTATATATCGACGAATCCTATGATGCATATTCACACCCCAGTCAGCTCTCATGCGTACACCGTAACATCTCGTCACTGATACAGAATTTTGTACCTCTTCGATTCTTCCATCGTGGGCACCGATAGCAACAATCGCAGAGCAAAGTCACCATATCCATTCAATTCTGTCGAGCTATCAAACCCTGTTTGAGGGGACTGACCCGCAGCGGCGCGTAAATTACCAAGTCTCAGAGGTATCGGCGAATTTTGACTTCGAGGTCGCACTAGGGGCAAAGATTTGTTCAAAAATACACGCAAGCTAACATCTAGTGACAGTAAGGTATCTCACAGCATGGGAATAATTGGAGATGAGGTGAATATGGTGCAATGAGTTCCAAGGTCTTTCATGCGCATCGGAGGAGCACCCGATGTGGGCCTGATAGGAGGAAATAGGAAGGTGACCGTGGATATGTAAGGACGATATGTAACCGCAAAAGACGCGAAAGAGGTAGATTTCATGTGTACAATGATACATTTTTCTCACTAGAAGACATAAGGAAAATGAGTGAAAACCAATTGAGCTGAATAGCAAAGGGTCAAAACTTCAACAGAGAAATACAAACAAAATGGCATTTGAGAAAGTTTCTCTCATGAATGGTGGCTTCTCAAGAGTTTTCCTTTTGATGCTGGTAGAATAGGTATGGTGCTTGTGTGATTCCGGCTAAAACTCATAGTCGAAAGGTTTTAGCTTGAATCGGGGCGTAGAGCCCTAGTTGCAATGTAGAAGAGAAACTATACAGGATAGTATCTAGGTGTACATGCAACTTACTAGAAGGTTAATAAAAAGGTCCGCTATGGGGCGGACTAAAAAAGTATTACAAAATATCATAAAAGGGAGAGGAGTGGTGGGACAATTTTAATTTAGATTAATCAACTATCAGGACGATGATAGGAAGATTAAAATAAGGTCTGGTCTCGAGTAAATGAGAATACTATTGATGAGAGGAATGAAGATCTTTAAAATAAAGATAAGAAGTGGGAAGAACAAATAGTTCGAGACCATTCACTTTGAATATAAGTAAATCAAATGGTAAACAGCTCTCATTACTTGGAAGGTAATGAGGGATTTTTAGTAAGATTGCACAGGAGTGCAATCGCGTAAGACGCGAATTTGGCTTTCTAAGAATTCGTCGAGGCTACATCACGTGGCCCCGTAACCTATTCTCGTACCTAGAAGATTTCTCCTAGCACCCAAGGATTCAGGAATGAGAGCTGGTAGGAATGACATGGACTGAGACGCTCCGATTACGTGGTCAAAATGAATTTTGACAGCATGACCAGTTCCATCAATCAAGATCCGTCTGCGCGTCATCCCAGGTGGAACTGTCGAAGGGCCAACAGAAAAAGTAACGTGATCCTGCAATTATCAACAGCCTGGAGCCAAAAGCTACAACTTTGCGGGGAAAAGGATACTCAGAGCCTCAGATTCGGAGTGCTTAAAGACGCGTTACCATCTGGGCAGATGTTCAACGGACCGGCTCAGAGTGGAATCGATCCCCACCGCAATGCCCAACCTTGCTTTACATTGTTTGCTTCCCTGACAAACAAACATCACTTTACTCTGCAGGCGAAGTTGTTCAAAACAACTTTATACACGATCTGGTATCCTAACATGATAGGCACTCTGAATAATGCGGCCGAAAACCCAGTGTAAAGATGAATTCAAAGATTGGGCACGGTGTGAATACACGCTGTATGCCCCTTTACAAGTGGGACATAAGGCTTGAAAACTCACCTCAAGGATGGCATGATGGAGTGGTGTTTCTTTCTTGATAACAAGAAGACATGTAGAAGATAATTATGAAATTTATGGTGTTCAAACCTCAAAATTAATTCATGCAAGTTTTGTGCAAGTTCTGTGCAAGATATGAATAGAACTTGCACAAAACTTGCAAGAGTCGGTCTCGCACGGTTTTTGCACGGTTTGGAACACAATAACTCAGGTTGTCAAAAAAATTAATGTGCAAGATTAGTGCAAAAAATCTTGCACGGATCTTGCACAGATCTTGCATGTCGGTCTTGCACAGTTCTTGCACAGGTTTGAACACCCTACAGTCGAACCCGCGCAAATGCATAAGTTGCGGCGACAAGTTTTGCTATGCAATTTGACCAATTATTCAATTTGAGAGGTTTAGTCATAATGCATAAATGTATGCATTATTACCATAATGCATGTAAATATGCATTATGACCACTAGAAATGGCCACGCTTTAGAAATATGGTTATATATGCAATATAACCACAGGCAAAGACCACGCTTTAAAAAAGCATCTCGGAGCTCGTACTTGTATTGCATCAATCAGGTGTAGATATGTATGTACATTCATTTGTTTGAGAGTTTACTTGTTTTACTCTAATCGTGTGTAGATAACTTTAGCAAGAAAAAAAGGGAAAAGGGTTTTTTTAAAAAACCAGGGAGTTACTTGAAGAAATCAGTAATGGATGCTTGCTTTTTGTTACCAAAAAACATCTCTGACTCCAACATCTCACTGTATTTCTGTAAGTCAGAGTCTAATTTCATACCGGTAGGTGTTCCAGTTCCCTCAATATGAGCCATGATTACCGAGACAGCTGCATAGGCCTCAGCAGTGGTTGGAACTGGGTCAAGTTCAGGTTCGTTGATATTGGTTTCAATGGGATCATTGAATTGATTGATGATATCTTCAGGAGATGGCTGTTGATATGAATGAGAGGGAGTTTCATCCTCGGGATTTAATAGTTCCGAGAGGGACATTTGATTTCTGGATGTCAGAAGGCCAACATCTTGAAGATGTTGAAGCTTGCCTTCGAGGTCCAAACCATCTGGAATCGGAAGGTTGGCTCGATCAATGTCAGGAAGCCTATATATACATACAAAAGCAGGTTAGTGTCAGTCTGAAAAACAGGACAAAAAGACTGTACTTACTGAACATTGTCTTTGAAATCTATTATACCAGCGTGCCTCCAACAATTCTTGATTGTTTCAGGAGTGACACAATCCCAAGCCAATTTCGCAACACGCATAGCAGTAAGGATGTCGATTTCGTAGACATTCTTAGCTTCATTATCAGCATTCAGAAGTCGGAAGGCACGGTTAAGATAACGTTTACGATAATGGCACTTGAAGGCATGGATTATTCCAGCATCGAGGGGTTGAACATGAGCTGTAAGATTTGGCCGAAAGAATTGCAGGGTGATGTTGGTGATTAGGTTGGCTGGAACCGTTGTAGTATCGAAATTGTCGAGTAACAAAAGGATCTTCCTCCCTTTGAGTCGAAGTTCTCGATCCCAAGATGAAAGCCACATCTCAAAGATGACCGAAGTCATCCATGAGGTGGTGTTGTGGTAGTAATCAATGCCAAGATGAGATGGGGTCTTCTTATTGAAGGCTCGAGGGGATTTCCATTGACCGATGAAGGAGATGTGACGTCGATCAGTACCATCTGCGTTTGTAACGCACACCACAGTCAAGCGAGCCTTGCTTCCTTTGACCCCAGCAGTGCTGCTGGTTGCTAAGCCACGATTGGGGGGCATCCTGATCCAATACAATAAAATAAGTTGATCAAAATTGAGATGAAACATTGGAAAAGAGAAAATAAAATAAAAGACTGGACTTACGCATAAAAAAGTCCAGTCTCATCCATATTGTAGACATCGGCTGGTTCAAACTCAGCTGTAATTTCAAGAATACGCTTCCTTTCGACTTGAACTGTCTCAGGTTTTGCTGAAGCAGCCTCGCCATGTTGTTTCATCTCGCGGAGGATGTGTCTTGCTTTAAACGAGTCCAGCCAGCCATTGGTAAGACTGAGCCATTCAGAACTGTTGATGTTCTCAAGTCGTGCGAAGTCTTTCCACTTTTGAATGATTTGGTCACCATCAATAAACCGACCACCCTTCTCGCATTCTCGGATCCAAGTGACGAGCAATAATTCAATCTTCGGAAATTTCACTTCGGCAATCCGTTTGGTTTGACTACTGACAGTTAAGGCTTTCTCTTGAATCTTCGCTTTGTCTTTGACCCATCGACTGGTGTTTGGCTGACTGATCGCCAAGTTGGGGTACAGAACTGAGAAATGTCAAAAGGTTGCTGTTTGGCTTTTACCATTTGCATGGTACCATTCAATGACTTCAACGCGCTGGTTGTAAGTAAGGCTTTGCTTGGCGGATGAGTGCTTTCGATTGGTCCTTTTAGATTGAATTGGTACTGAGAGCGAAGTGCGAGATTTCTTTCCAGACTTCAGTGAAACTTTTGATTCATCGTCTTTGCGTTTTTTTTGTCGGTCATCTTTTTTTCAGTAGCTGTAGTGATCTCAGATTGATAAGAAGAAATGATGGAATTCAAAGAATCGAATTGATCTGATTGGAGTTGGAAGGGGATATTATTGTCAAGATTGAGAAAGAGGTCAATGAGAATCTGTTCGGTGATTAAATTTCCGCCGTTATCAAGCCAGTGATCCTCCTCTGTAGAAAGAGCTTGTCCAGATTCTTGCAAAGATTCAAGAATCTGTCTGCGTTCTTGAGATGATTTCTTCAGATTTTCGAGTCCTTTCTTGAGTAGATGGAGTTCATGCTCTTCGGAAGTGACATGTGGGGGAAGAACTGCTGGTTTAAGGGCTGAAGCTGCAAAGTACATGATATTACCGATGCGGGTCGCATGGATGGGATTAGAGTTTTCAAATGAAAGGGCGATAACACCCAATGAGGGTTCAGGCGTTAAACCGGGCATGATCGTAATTGAGTTGAGCTGTGAGGGATCAGAAGAAGTGTACACTTGTATGTACAGCTGCCCCAAATGATATTTTTGGATTCCAGAGCCCCGGGAACCTGGGGCCGGCCCCGGGGCTCTATGCATTACGGCCTCCAACATCCCGTTTTTTTTGTCAAATTGCTATGCATTATTAAATTATGCAATAATTTGAAATTTGGCCCTCACCAGCTCGGTGGAACCCTAACCCTATGCAATTCGGCCGATTATGCATCTGCACGGGTATGCATTTGCGCGGGTTCGACTGTAATTGTTATGTTTGCAGACCCGAGTCCCAACAATTACAGCTGTTGTGAGAACTATCGGTAACTTGTCATATGATATGTGTTGCGTCCGATTTTAACTCGGTGGGCAAAAACCGGTTCAAAACCCAGTTTTTGACTTAAACTTTGTTGATACTCATGCCAGTATCTTGACAGCTGTCAAACTTCGAGTTGAACAGTCAGACCTTTGGCCTGCATGCTGCTATGTTTTTAATGGATTGTATACTTCTAAATGCTTTGAATTTCTAGCCAAACCAGTAGTCTTGCCACTACATGGCCGCACCCGCGGCGTTGCGCTGACCCCGGATCGACCCCCCCTTGGGTGTTGTGCGGCGTCACTGCAACCCCGCATCCGCGGGGTCAGCACTTTGCATGTAGTGTGCTGCAGAGCACGTCGACTTCCATGTCGAGACCTATGCATAACTTGGGGTTCAAACCCCACTTACAACAATTTTTTTGTTTTGATGTTGCAATTGTTTTCAGAAGACAATCTTTGACGCAGTGGCACACCAATTCAAGATATCTTTTTCACGCCCCAAACAAAAGCACAGCAATTTCAAAACTAAAATATCTGATGACTTGGACTTCGGATTCATATCAAGAGGAAGCACTTTTAAAAATGAAGGCCACCTGGACTCGAACACTAGGGTGTGCGGGTGCTACATATACAAAACCACAAGTGCTAACCACAACACGACATGAGCTTATAAGTTGTTGTTGAGAAGAGTTATATATCCAAAGTCCGCATTGAGAATGTATGAGAGTGTGCGAGACAAAGCTTGGGCCAGTTCAGTTGGGAGTTCGACAGCTGTCAATACAGCTGGCTTTTGTACGCAAAGACTGTCAGCAAAGTTTTAGTCCAAAATCGAGTTTTGAACAAGTTTTTGCCCGGCGAGTTAAAACTCAGCGACACACATCACCTCAAAAGTTACCAATAGTTCTCACAACAGCTGTACATCCTGCACTGTCTGAAATGGTGACAGCTCACCATGCGTGTGAGCCTCATTTTCCAGTGAACAGGATTCACAGCATCAGTCCTCCAATAATGAAGGACCAACTGCACTTTTGGAGCAGACTTTATTGGACATCTACTGGACATTATCTTGCACCACATCCATCTATGATCATTATCCAAGCAAGTCTCTTAATTGTAGAGTTGCTCAATTGACTCTTTGATACAATTTGGTCACTATTGATCATAGTTCATCACATACCAGGTTGTGAAGAACCCACCCTGGGTCTTGCAGTCTAGATCAAGGCCCACAACGGGCAGCTTCCAAATGTATAAAGTTTTGTTCTTTGTCTCAACCAAGTCCCGCAGCCCCTTTTGCCATTTAGGGGATACAATTTCCAAGTTTCTAAAATTCTGAGCAAAGCCAACCAAGGAAAAACATGTTATATACAATTGATGAAGTACTCTCAAGAGCATATTGCTGTGATCAACTCTGCTTAATCTAAACACAAGGGCTTGATCATTTGTATCACCACCTTGATCTTTCTTATCACTAGGCCCAACCAATATACAATTGATGACTAATTGATGGCTCAATTGGGGGTGTCATTGGGATTGGGTTTGGCCTCTTAGGCCTGGGTAGGATCTCAAACATCCATGCCTCATGTGCGCATTGGATGGACCAGAAACTGAATAAGAAATACAGCTGCTTTTACATTTCCATTATGTTTTTCTTAGAGTATCCCCAACAACACCCTCTAAATGTAAAAATTTCAACATACACATAGGGTGTAATTTACATTTATAAGGTTGGGTCAAAAAACAACCATCCAGCTGTGGTCACTCTTCTCATACCTGGCCATGTGAGAGAGAATAATTTCCAGAGATACTGGGTCTCACGTGTCAACACCTTCATACTTGGAGGATATTGCCAAACTTGCACGACCACCCCACCACAATCTGTAAACCCAATACAGAGCGGACATGTCACATACACCTGGGTGTATTTTGGATTCAGCAACCCCTCCCTGCAGTGCACAGTCTGGAGACCTCTGGAATCCTATTTTGGGGCCCCAAAGATGTTCATCAATTCTCATCTTGGGGTTGCACAATTTATTGATGAACACATCAGTGGTGACAGGTAATTGGGACACAATTCAATCAATCTGATCATCCATAATTTGATTGCAAAATAGACTCATTGGGACAAGAGATGGTCTGCATGTGTCCTCAAATTGTCTAAACCTTGGGAAAGCAGGTTTCCAGAGGTCCCAAGAAGAATTTGGTTGAACCTTGTGAGGTCAAATTGTTTGTCTTTGGAAAATAATACTCAAACCCCTAGCCAATGGTGCATTTGTGGTTGCACTCAGGAGGGAGGTCTTTGGAAATACACAGAAAACATAAATTTTACTTTATGTCTCTTTCAGAAAATGTATGTTGTGCCAGTGGTACCAAGCAACAAGGTCTATACAGTGCTCAAAATAGTATGATCTCACTGCGCCAAATTGCAAATTTACCGTGGAGTTTAGAAAATTGAGTAGACATAGAAAATTATAGCGAAGCTGGCAAGGGTCAGAAAAATATGAAAAAATAATGGGAGGGCCCTTTGATGCATTCCGATTGTCTGGCATATTTTTTCATATTTTTAAAACCACAATGCATATAACACTACACAAAATATAATATCTTCTGGGCAGAAAATATAAAAACCAACAAACAGTGATATTGAGCAGTCTTGGAGAGAGACAAAAATACACAAAAATATGCATATTGTTCCTATGGCTGAGACCTTGGATTTGAGTATTTTTTTGTTTTTTTAGTGTGCATGTTGTTGATTGTACTAACAAAAGACCTACAAGTTTCTCAGATTACAACCTGTAACACAGATTGGAATTTTGCCAAGGGGTGACAAGGGGATATCTGGAATTCTATATCCCTCATATATTTTGCAATTCTGGGTCAAAACACTTGATAGTTAGCTGATTAGGAAGCCATGAAATGCATTTGAATTTCATGTTAATGCAACAAATCTGTAGCTCCGCTACAAAAGAGCCTATTTGTCTCCAAAACAATTTCCTATATAGCCACATAGATATTCTTTGGGATTAGATGCAGGTTTTTTGTCTCAATGAAAGATATAGTCACAGAGTTTGGCTTTCCAATGAACAAAAAATCAAGTGGTTTGACCAAGAATTGACAAAGATATAAGGGATTGTTGAATTCAAATTATGCCCTCCAATGTCTGTTACAGGTTGTAATCTAACAATCCTGGAGGTTTTTTGTTAGTACAATCAACAATTCTCACACTAAAGAAACAAAAAAATACTCAAATCCAAGGTCTCAGCCATAGGAACAATATGCATATTTTTGTGTATTTTTGTCTCTCTCCAAGACTGCTCAATATCACTGTTTGTTGGTTTTTATATTTTCTGCCCAGAAGATATTATATTTTGTGTAGTGTTATATGCATTGTGGTTTTAAAAATATGAAAAAATATGCCAGACAATCGGAATGCATCAAAGGCCCCTCCCATTATTTTTTCATATTTTTCTGACCCTTGCCAGCTTTGCTATAATTTTCTATGTCTACTCAATTTTCTAAACTCCACGGTAAATTTGCAATTTGGCGTAGTGTCTGTATAAATAATGAGTCTACAGAAGGTTTCTGAGACTTCTAAAGCAAAACATCAGTCAAGATAACCTTGATCAATAACAGTCAAAAGCAAAATTAGAACACTTGTAAACAACCCAATCATCTAGGTAGTGATACTACTCAAAAGGATCTATCAATCCAATAACCAAGTAATTGAATTTGAGTGGTATACTAAGTAAGCCAATGCATGATAAAGGCACAAGAACGCACATCATCAATAATTGAATAATGATTGAAAAGAAGCAAATCCAATCAGTGTTAAAATGATGAAATGACAAGCTATCTATGCCTGTTGAGTCACAAATTTGGGAGACATGTGGTTGGTGCTTGTTAACAAGGGTCTTGGGTTTGTCCTACATTGTTTCCCTCCACCCTGGTCCGGTGGACTGCATTCATGTATTCCCTGGTTTGGGTGGCGTGGGGGCCCCATGGGCATCTCCTTCAATCTGTGGTAGAACTTAGAAATCTTTTACATCCTCCAAATCCCTCATTTCAATTTGAAACACTGTTGACATTCCCTGATCAGTACCTCATTTCAAGTCAAGCCACTTTTTATGTCCCAAGGGTCCTCTACATAAGTCAAAATGGTCAATAGGTTTGACCAAACTTCCATGTACACATGTGTAGGTGTCATCCCACTCCTCAATCAATACCGGAACCGCTCCGAAACAAATAGCGGTTTTGAAGCGGTTTCGCAGCGGTTCAGACCTTCGCTGTGACCTTCAAACTACATAGCGGAGGATACGCACCAAAACCCAGCCCCCTGTTTACCCATAGCGGAGCCACCGCAGCGCAACCGGGGCCCAGGGCGGCTGCTCCGCTATATATCAGAGCAAACCATGCAGGCAGGCAGGGTTCTGAGAACCCTTTCACCCATCTGTATGGACCACTTCAAGCCCTATCACGCTGTATTCAATCCTCAATCATTCTCAAATTCAGTTGCAACCGGTGGTGATGCTCTTATCATCATACCAAAATCATCAATCTACTTCATCAACTAATCTACCTTATCCAAACTTATCACTTCAAAAATTAAACATTCAATTGATGATATCAACAAACAGATTTGTGACACAACCTCTTCAAATCATTTAAACTTATTAATCAATTCAAACTCAATCATTCAATTAGATTCAGATTTAAATTCAACTAGCAAATTTGCGGCAGGCGCCGCTTTAGCGGCTGACGCCGCCCTGTCACATATAACCTGAACACATTTCAATCCCAAAAGCATGTCACAACCACAATTTCATACACATACATAACACTTCAGCGGTGGGCACCGCCCTTGGTGACATCAACCTGACAGAGTTTATTTGCAATGGAGCAGTCAAAAAATCAAGTAATAAAGTGAGATGTTTAAATATATTTGGTCAATACATCACTTACAAAGTGGTAAACAAAGTGGAATAAGTTTTTGAAAGCTTAATTTAATTGTTAAGATGGAAAGAAAACCTGTACATACCAAAAAATTAGAAATTCCACCAAACAAACTGTAATACTCTTATCATCCAAACATTGGAAGGACCTCAAGACTGACTCTACTGACAGTGTCTGATTGCAAAGAAAGCTTTCCAGTTGATTCTCAACATGCTCAATTCAAGTGGACATCTAGGCTTAAGTTCAGCCTATGATGCAGAGATATCTCTTGTTTTCCATAAGAAATTATTTTGGTTCATTTCATGCTTCCAATTGAATTTCCAAAGGTACCGGTTTTCCTCAACCACTATACCCTTAGCAGCAACGCATATTTATGTATCACACAGTTTGGGAATGTGATTAACTTAAATGTCCTGAAACTTATAGCAGAGTATAATCATTTCCTCTGTCTAGTTGCTTTGAGGGTGTCCGCACAACTGTTGCTTAATCACCTCCAAAAGAAGAGTATTCTTGGTTTCAAGATTGAAGTGGCAATCAAAAATATTGCTAATCAATCCAAGTACTTCGCATATCATCACAAACCAAAAGAGCCTGAACAGTGGGTATGAAAAGACTGATAAGATGTATCTGTAAACATCATAAATGAACAGCCAAATCTCAACAAACAGTCAACTGAATTGAAAATCATAACTTCTTGGTGTCTTTCAACTGTGAATTTATTGAGATGCATATGTGTACACTAAAGATGAATCAATTCCTGTGGTAGTTGGTTGGCATACACAGCAATCATTTGAATAGACCCACTTAAATCAAACTTGCAATCCAATCATCCAAATGGTCTGATCCTGTAAACATTCCCAATCTAGCTACAAGTAAGGAAGTAGTATGAAATGGATCATCAAATGTATTTCACATGTATATAGAAACTTATTGTTTTAATTTGATCATCACTTTTGAAATGATTTTGCTTTATGAATCTTTAAGCCTGTTTGATCTGATAAGTCATCAATGATAAGATTGTACATAGTGATTGTGATAGTTGGCCTTCTTCTTATCAGAATCCAAAATCAAGTGATCAGATTGGAGCCAAAAAACACGTCTATAACTTTGTTGACATTTTGTTCAAGTGTATTTTTGCTTAAAATCTAACCAACAGATAGTCAACACCAGAGTGGAGTGGCTTTACGGTTGGGATATTGTATAGAGTACCTTGAAGATACCAGCATTTGGCTTTCAGAACAAACCGAGTTGGTTGATCAGATTTCCATTTGGGTAATTCAAGCGGCTCACCACTAACTTTGAGAGAAGAAGGTACAGGTCTTAGCTTTCCACTTTGGCCTTTGCTTCAGCTAGCAAATTGGAACTATCACTTACTGAAGGTATTGTGATTTGTAGAAGGTGGTAGTCATTAGCTTTGTGTATTATTCTACCTAGACTCTCTTCACCCTATCATTGATGACTGGTGAAAAACTTAGAAAAAGTTGCAATGTGATGTCAGGGAAGGATAAGAAAAATGGACATACTCGATTAAGGGCCCTGAGAATGTCAAAGATTTCTTCATTAGGATCTCAAAACTCCTGTTCCATGATGAATATGTGAGCGTGTATGATAGAATCTCCTCGACATGTTTCCAGATTGGATAACATCAGGATGATGATCATTTTGGAAGCTGAAATGAGCAAACATAAAGAAATGATCAGTGGTTCTTTGACAATCCGATTTATTGGAAAAACACACGTAGATACTTGGTGCGAGATTTTGTAAGTTGATCGAGGCGCGGAGTTGAAGATGAAGGATTACTGTATTCTGTAGTATTGTGAGTTACTCTAGCTTTGAGATGTTGAAAATTGATTGACGGATGTATAGACCTATTGGAGAATCTTTATGAAATTCAATGGTTACTGATTTCATTATTGTTATTGTGAGAAAGTGATGTAACTTTGTATTTGTTTTTATTCAAACTTTCAACTGCTAAAACAAATTTCTGATGTCCATATTCATCCATGGCTTTTCATCAATCACATTCAAGGTCGATTTGTTGACCAATCCAACATCAAATCCTTCGATTCCAAGTTGGTCTCCTGCGTCTAATGCTCGGTGAACAATCTCTCCAAAGGAAATGACTGCATCAAGTTTTCTTCATCGGGAAAACTAAAAGAAAGAATGATTAGCTCCCTCACAACCACTTTAGATTTAGGTTGAAAGCTGCAAGTTACCTCATCTTTTCCTGGCACAAGTTCATGATCCCCACCAGAAATGTTCTTGCCCGTTCTCTTTCGAAATGAAAGCAACTTTAAAACAAGTTGGGAGAACATATCAAAGACCAATGTCCCAAAACACTTTGGTCACCATAGCCAACATTTGATGAACAATGGCAGGGAAGTACATTCGGGTGGGGTAATTACTATCTTCCAGACCATTGTCAGGGAAAAAGGTGTTTAGTCCAAAGCAACCTGCTCTTAGACAGCAAAAAAGGTACTGAAGATACGAACTTTTCCTTTTTCAAAACCAAATCCAGCAGCAGCACAAAAGTTACCATGTTCCACAATAACAGAAGGAATAAAGATTCCAGGACGAGATTGATGAATGGCCTCGAAACCAGTTGAACCTTTGAGATCAAAGTTGATGCGAATCACTTTGGATTTAACGTCATCTGTTGATTTTTTGTGGACACGACAGGCATCGTTTTCCTACTACAACCAGTATATTTTTCACCCTCAGCTCGGACGATCTTTAAGGCATGCGCTTCCAGTGTCTTTCCGACTTTGTAACCCTTGAGATAGCCACTTGTGTGACCAGAAATTGTGACGTTGTTATTGTCAATCAACAATTTGATGTTGAGTTTTTGAGCCCTAGCGAGTCTGGCTGCTTCAGCGTCACTTCCCTCGTGTTGTGAACCATCTGAACAAAAACAAAATACAGTTTCGGTTGGCGAGTGCGATACCCTTGAGAAGAGGCCCTGAAAGTCCAAATCAAATGAAAAATAGAATGAGTAAAGTATTAATCAAAGAGTGGTGTCGGCCAGTATGAATTCGCTTACACATGTGGCCCAATCGACCACTACTGAACTGAACTTAACACCAGGGGTGAGACCAAGTTGTGGATGACCGGGAAGTTTTGACTGAGCCTCACGGTATGCGGTACATCAAGTTCTCAGGTGGGAGGTGTCCAGGAAGGGCAAAGAGGTATTGAGTGGCAACTCGGTGACCTGCTTCATCGGAAACGGTGTGATCGAATATCTTTGAATCAGATCCACTTGCAAATGAGGCAAGCAAAAGTACCACTTCTCGCACAGTATCGAAAGGGCCTGTGGTTTGAAAAGTACAAATGTAGATGAATTAGACAAGGTAAGCAATTGTACCAAAATAGAAAGTGGTCGGAATAATAAGGTTTTTGGGGCCAATCAATCAAAACGTGTATATGATCGGATTGATTCATGAGAATTACTACCACAACGGATGCAGTCAAAAGTGATGGAAAATAATTTTGGAAGTTTTAGGGATGACGCTTACCACCAGCATGACCACCAACACCTCTTGCGGCGCCAGTATCAGTGAAGAAGACGATACTATCTCTAAGAATGGAGGTATTATTAAGTAACTTTGACTTTTCTTCTTGAGTAAGTTTAGGTTGAGAAGGATGAAGAGTGACTTTTTTGATTCACTCGATGAATGTGATTCGGAATGTGGTATAGGTTTGGATACTAACCTTGGTTGAGAATTTTAATTTGAAAATCAAAATCCAATTGATCAAACTTCAAAATGTCTTTAGGATCGATTCAATTTCACATAAGCCATATGAATTAATGTAATCCATCCAGTCTGTCTCCTCCTTCTGATGTACTCTTGAATGATGATTTAGATTATCAAATTTTGAAAATGATTTGTTTCACGTTGCGCCTGGAGATTTATGCACAAATTGAAAATGAAAAAGAAAGAGATATCAAAACACGTATCAAACATATTGTTCCTTTGTCTGAGATTGAAGAACAAAGACTGCTTACATTAGTGATCTGTATGAGTACTTCTTAGCCATTGTTCAAGTTGTTCACCGGATCTAAGTCACTGCAAGCAAGGAGAAATCTACAGTCCAAAAAAATAAGATCACTCAAAGCTTCCCATGATGAATCCGAAAGATCCACTCACTTGAAACGTATATCTGTTTAGATGCAACGCTGGGAGTTTTCACTTGGTTGAGGAAGTCTGAGAAGAATGACATCTTAGCTTCGATTTCCACCAAGCTGAAGGCAGGCATTGATGGTGGGTGGGATTTTGGGGGATCAATATGTGCTACTCACAAAGACAGATGATGTGCAAAATGAGTGCGAAGGGGTTGATAATTTCCGAATAGTTTTTGTGAGGGTTGGGTACTCAGTTGAGGACTCAAGGCTCACTAGATGGCTATGAAAGGTTTGTAATTTTTAATAATTATCTTTTATATTTCAATTATAAAGTAATTACAATTGGAAATTTAAGAAAGAAAAGAAAGGGGGGAGAGAAGACTGGTCTGTTTGGATAAATCCAGACAGACTACAGTTAAATGACTCCTTAAGAGGAGATTTTATATATAATTATAATTAATTATAATTGAAAACTGGATCCAAGGTTTTCCTTCAGACCTCTATTGACAGAATGAAGAGTGAGGTCTAGATCACTACACTGGTTGTTCTTATGGTCACCAACCTTGGGTTGTTCTTATGGTCACCAACCTAAGTACTTATATATAGGCCACTACCCTGTGAGTTGTTGAAGGTCACTAACCTAGTAAATAATCTACTTGGGGAAAGTAGAGGATCCAGAGAATAGTTGAAGGGTGTATTACTTACTTTTAGTCAGGAACTGTTTAAAGTAGAGAAGTAAATCACTAGTCTTAATTTATAAGACCCTTGATTATGAACTTCTATATTACTTTAAAGATGTTCTTTAAAAGTGATATGTAATAAAAGCTTGGGGATCCCTCTCTGAAGGCTGAGAGAGGAGGAGTTTATATACTCTCCTCTCCAGACCTAACTGTAGTGATATTTGTTTATATCACTGCAGTGGTTTAGGGTTTAATTATTACTGTTATTTATGATTATTATTAATACTACATAATTACATATACCTGTTATGTAATTTATGTAGTATAAGCATTTTTAACTCTTGACACTGAGTTATGAGGTGTTATGAGTGTTTTATTACATATTACATATGATTTTAAATGTATATGTATATGTAATTAGGTTGTATATACGGTTTATTACAAGTTACATATGTTTTGTAGGGTTTATGTACATGTAATTAGTTGTCTAAAGGTGGTTATCTATGTTACAAGTTAGTCTTTGGGTACATACATATGTATCCAGGGCTGACAGTTTTGAGGCAAGGTAGCAATGCGACGGGTAAATTATTGCATGGGAAAATGATGGTGAATGAAAATTGATTCACAAACACAGGTTTCTGCCCATGTTCAAACTCGGAAATGGCGCTAATGGTGGATTTTGTTGAGTTTTGTAAGCGAAGTGCCTTTGGGATTAAATGTTATGATCTAAAATTCATTCAACTCAAAAAACAATTAGATTTCCAACTCTTAAATCTCAATTCATCACCATCATCAAACCTAATCAAATCTACTCTTACTTCATTGGAAATCGAAAATCTAACCAATCCAAATCAGAATGAGGATCCAATCACTTCAATCAAATCAATCCAAGTTCATCTACATCCAATCCAACTCACTCGTCAAAAACTTCAATCGGAGATGAATCAAATCTTGAACAATGGTCTCATTCAACCTGATAGCACCCTCCTTTCTACTGCTTTTCAAATCGCTTTCAATCTCTCAATCCTACCTCAATCTATCACTCTCATCATTCAAAACTTGATGCAATCAATTCAATCAAGACTGAAATCTACATTCGATTTAAACTCTTTAGCAAAACAATCCAATCTTCAAGGTATTTCTTCCATCACCTTTTTCATCCAAGAATCGATCGATCACAGATTCTAATCCTTTCTGGTTGAAAATTCACAGAACAGACTACCACCTCCAGTTTTGCTTACAAATAACAAGCATGTACAGAACCCACCTCATCAAACCATTCACAATGGACGAGCATCTTATGGACAAGATTAGAATCCTTAATAGACAATCTCAGTTCATCTTGTATTAAAGTTTAGACACTGGAAAAAGTATTAGAATTGAAAAAAACATCTACACTTCATCAAAAGAGTTGCGCTCAAGTCTCAAACGTGGTGAATCACTCGGTGTTGAAGAAAGCTTGGGCTCGCGGACAAGCAGTCAGCGTTCACGGTTGGGCTTACGATCTTGCAACTGGAAAACTAAACTTTGTCCACCAATTTAGCTGTGTGGATTTGGAGATGAACGTTTTAGGCCAATATCACTTGCTCATATTGGTTCTTGATAGTACACATATGGTAATCAAATCTTTAGAGTGAAATGCAATTTTTTTTCTCTTGCCTCCATAGCGCAACATATGGCAATATCGCAGCGCTCACTGCACTACGATATCGCCGGAGGTTTTTTTTGAAAAAAATAGCGATATGGTGCGCAGCGGTTCATTGCGAAGCCCGCGCATCAATATCCCAGGGGCCCAGAATCCGTAGCGTTTCGCAGCGGTTCCGGTGTTGCCTCAATACACATGTAGGAACTCAAAATTTAGGCTACATTCCTTGTTTTGGGGTGTAGGCGCTTTTTTGAGCGCCTACATGTCGGAATTTTGATGTATAGTGGTTAGTGTCTAAAACCGTGAAATGTTGGGCCGGGCAAAAAAATAAATAAATAAAATTACATGTGTTTGAATTTCATACTACATACATGTACACCACAAGGACAGTTATTTGTGTCAGGGAGTCAGGCGTGTCCAAGATTGGGGACACAGCCCGACATCCACTAACGGGGCGCTGGCTCGACGTCTGAGCGCGTATGTATCCACACCACATCCTGAAGATGCACTGATGGCGCCCTAGACAGGATGACGTGCAAGCACAGTGTGCTTGGAAGACCTACGGATGCCCAATCAAGTGGGCACCCTTACAGCAACACCGAGACAGCAGCGTAACGCAGCGTTACGAGGCTGGTTGCGCGTAGAGTAGCTATATGAGCTATCGGAAAATTTCCCAATCGGCTAACGCTGCTCGCCAAGCTACGCTATCTACCGTTGCGTAGCTCTAATGTAATCTCACCGCTATCCGAAAGCTGTAACTCTGCTAGTGGAGTTACGTTACAGCTACCGTAACTAGTTAACGGGCTAAAAGTTGTGAATGCGCCATAAATTTCTTCCAGTAGAAAAAAATAATAAAAAGGCAATGAAATTTTACGAAAAAGCCAGTAAATGTACCAAACAAACATGAGAAATATGACAAAATCAGAAAAAAAAAACTAATAAAAGAATGAGACAAGAACATGAGAAGATCACAAAAAATCTTGAACCCTAATGTGCTCCATTACGCTGCTGAATTGTTCACCTAGAGGGACCCCCTCAACTAACCACATACGTGTTGAAACCGACCTCTCAATGGTTATGGGAGTTAACCCCCCTCGGGAGGCTGAACACACATCAGCTGCGGCTGAGAAAGTGCGCTCGGGTCCGGCAGAAGATCCTGAGCAAGCCAGGTAGTCGCAAGCCATTAGGGCAACTATCGGAAACCTGGATTGATTAACCTGTCAAAGTAAATGTGTTTGTGTGCGTGCATAATTCAGCATTAGGCATGATCAGGAAAGACGTAAGTAACTGGATGGGACTTACCGACCACCAACGAAGCGCTTCTTTTGGGTCACCAAGATCGTAATCAGGAGCTTTCATCCGGATACAACCTCGAACGTAATCCTTTATTTGAGAGTCATCGCCAAAATCCTCGTTATCACCATCATCGTCACTATAAATGTCAAACATTCCTGAAGTCGAGGCCATTGAGACACCACCTCCATCATCTGATGTTAAGGTCAAAGGCTTCTTATGTGTTGATCGCACCTGATACTCTTTGAATAAGGTATTGAGCGTTGATTCAGCAAGTATATAAGTCGGCGACGTCTTTTCGAAGTGTTTCTCAAAATACTTGAGTCGAAATGCTGGGTGAAGTGTTGTTGCCATAACGAGTGTCTCGCAAGCAAGAGCCTCGTCCAAGTACCCCTGCAACTTTGTGATCATCGCCGCAAGCATGGGGTAGAGTGCGTCACTTTTTGACAGGTTGTTTTCCCGCTCTTGTAAAGTATTCCGCAGCTCAACATAATGAGGAATCACCATGGCGCCAGTGGGTGCATTTCCTTCCATCTGTTTAGTAATCCTTAAAAAGGGCTGAATGAATGTACGATATATCAATAAAGTGCCACAAACAAACAAGCTGGTAAAATATTCACCTCGAGCTCTGAGTTGAGTTCCTGGATCGACGCCCATTCAGATGGGCTTATGGTGATCTCATGGAAGTACCCATGAGGTTTACCATTCTTCTGAGGGCGTCGAGTCTTTGAGTGTACCCGTGTAAGATCATCCTTTAAAAGCTGATCGATTACCTTTTAAAAGTATAGACATCACATTAGACAAAGGTGAATGTAAAAATTATAATGAAGAAATAAGTATAACTTTGTAACGGATGACTTACATCTCGTGCCAACCAAGCCTTGTGCCGGCTAATGTACTTGATATTCCATCGAATGCCATAGCCGGCAATCAATGACCCAAGCGATAATCCACGGCTGTTCATAATTCGATTGTACTCGTTCCGCCAAGAAGAAGATCGAGTTATTTGGCGTATGACAAAGTCGAGCTGGTCATATAGACAGCACTTGTTAGTGGGTGCAATGGGTAAATAGAATGAAGACACTTACCTTTTCTAAAATGTAGTTCAGCTTGTTGGCCTCTCTTCGGTGGGTTGGAGCGGCAGTATCCTCAAGGATAAGTATTGGATTGTTGGTGTCTTCTTCGTCGGCCACATCCCAATCGTCCTCTTGGTCGATCTCACCAATGGCATCACCTAGAGTAGACTCTAATCGACCTAAGAGAGGATCGGTTTCAATTTCATCTTCCTCAATTTCTTGAAGGTCGTGTTCGACATCAGACGCTACATCTTCTGATGGTGGATTGGCGACGTCAGGTACCTCAAGCACAGGCCCGTCACCAGATTGAGAGTTGGCTTCATCCGGCTCATCTTCTTCAGCTACAGTGGCGCAAATCCCTGGGAATTGCCCTCGAACGGCCGTCTTGATCTTACGTGGTGGAGGTGACTTCAGTCCTAGAGAAGCTAAACCTGAACCAACTATTAATGCAAGCTTATGACAAAAGCAGAATGCATGCATTGTCTCGGGGTTCCAAGTGTAATTTGAATCGGGGCCACAATGGGCAACAAATTGCCTATGCAATTCTTTGGCCATGGTTTTGTTATTTGATCCCGAGTCAGTTGTCTGGCTGAGCAAGTAAGAACATTAAAGTTACATACACAATGTCAGAACTCACTAAAGGATAAAAAATAACGTAAAGAGAAATAAAAGGACTCATCTTATCCGTGAGTTGGTGCTTGATCAATACATTGGCTAATGGCTCGGCCAACCAAACTCCTCGGTGTTCCCATGCGACCACCTTGAGCGTAAGATGACGAGAGACAAAGGTCCAATTTGGATCAACATACGTTACCGTTGCACAGATGAAGCCGTGTCGATTCCCTTTGGCAGTCCAGACGTTGTGTTGCATACAAAATTTCGAGTTCAACCCCTTTATATATCATAAAATGTAACTTTAGTATGAAACCAATGCAATGAAATGAATTTTTACAACACACCTTCAGTTCGTTGATGACTTGCTCCTTCATGGACAAGTTGAGTCGTTTGGCTTCCAGTGCGGCCCAATGCCTCCCGTAGAGCTTTGCTTCGGGTCGCATGTATTGAATACATGCACGAAGCCACGGATCGGCCAGTCGAGACCAAGGTAAAGCTTGGCGAAGTAACCAAGCAGACATACCTTGATTGAAAGTCAGATTATCAAACTTTGAGCCTTTAGTTGAAGTGACATAAGAATCAATAGGGCCTTTTGTTTTCTTGTGTTTGGCTTCTTCTTGAGCTTGAATATCAGCTACCGAAGGAGGTATGTCGTGACCTGCAGCTTGTGCTCTGAGTCGTCCAGGGCATCCAGTTGCCGACCGACCATCTTGAGTGGATCCGTCACGGTGGGCCTTCAGATTGCCTGTTGGGTTACTGTAACTGACTCGTACCGGATTGTCTTTGTTCCGGTTGCACCATTTGCAAGGATAACCTAATGGTCTTTTGCTTCAATCCTACACAAAGGTCGGGCATACAATTTCATAAGCAAACGACGAAATAGATTGAAAACATCAAAGATGAGGTGAAAAAAAGATGAAAATGTGTAATTGAAGAAGCTTACATCACCTGGCTTGCTGTAGAAAGGTTCGTCATAATAGCCTAGCAAGGAGTCAGTCTTCGCGGCCTCCCCAACATCAACACGTCTCCTCTTTCGGACTTGTTTGTTTTCTTCGTCAGAATCGGCTTGTAGGGTTTCTTTGGTGACGTTGGCGCTGGAAAACTTCAACAGAAAGACTGAGGTCAGTTGTTGTCTGAGTTTAATTTGGATAAATATTAAAAACACTTACTTGGTTGTCCACCGTGGCTTTTTTGGTAGTCTTGCGCGCCGGCTTCTTAGGGTATACTACTATTTGGGGAGAATCTGATCCCTCATCCTGGTCAGATTCGATTACGGTAATGTTCTTGCCTTGGTTCCTCTTTGAAGTCGGTTTAGGTGCATGATTGACCGAAACTCTGCGGCAACCATCAGGAGAAGGCGAGATCATTCCAGGGTTTGACACAGGGATGCGTGATCTTTGAGGTCGACTTGGGGTAGCTGTTGTTTGGTTGGCCGTGACGGACATTGCAGATGAGGACAAAGGAGGGTGATTCGACTGGGATTGAGAGGGGTGCAACTCCGAGCTTGTAGGTACGACAGATAATTGAAAGTATATATAACGGAACATCTGTATAAAGATGCCAAAAAAGAAACGGTGAGATGGATTGATCATAATTAGTGATTGATTTAACGAGATGGATTGTGAGTGATGAAGGAAAGAACTTGAATTGAGAAATCAGAATGGAGGGTGGAAGAAAACACGGACTACCTGGAATTCACCTTCAGAATATGAATACTTGCAAAGCCATGCGCCCCTCCCCTTGCGTTCATCCTGTGACTTGATGGGTGATTCGACTAGTCGATTGGGTGATATCTTGATCTTGATTGGGATGTCAGGCTGATTTTGGGAAGGCAGCCCCTGCACTCCCTTACACGTAACAGAGCTACGGTAACGGGGTGCGGGGCTGATGCGTAACTGGGAAAAAAAAACCCAGTTATCGGGGCCTGCTAACGTAACTCAAAAAAAAAGCCCCGTTATCCGGGGCCAATAACGTAACTCTCATCATGAGAGTTACGCTATCAGATAGTGTTACGCCTAGAGCTACGTTAACGCTACGCTAGCGCTATCGCGAGCGCTGCTGTCTCGGTGTTGCTTACAGCACACTGCAGACAACCACTTGTGATCCAAGATCTGCCGTCCACATGATGAAGGCAGGACATCCACCAGTAGTCTCAAGACTGGGTGCTCAATGAGGCAAGGACAGTTTGTAATTTGAAGATTGATTTGGTCAAAGGTTTTGCATGACATCATCATCACTTTAACACTTTGACTGGTACCAAATCATTCTTCATCCTTCTTCATTGTTGTGCTTCCTTCTCATTTCTGTCTTCCACTTTCATCTTGGTCAATTTTCATCTCCTTCCCCCTTTCTTTTCATCTCCTTCATCTTTTTTCTGGTCACAGTGATTCACCCTCCACACTCAATACTTCTTGCTCGTTCACAATAACAATTGTCATTGAATTGTAATGATCAAATAACGAAGGCACACTCTTGTCTCACATCTTTATCACCTTGATTGTTTCTTTTTTTCTTTTGAAAGTGAAATCACCCAGGCAGTATTTGATTTTGTTTACTTCAAATTCAGCTTCTCAATCTCAATCTCAATCTCACTATTGACAATAAACATTGTCAACTCTTGGATTTCTGATTTTGTCAAATAAGGAGCTTACATACAATTCAACTTGAAAGCGTTAAAGGCAAAGATTTCAAAGGTGAGTTTTGATTTTACATATATACATAAAAACTAGAGCATAGGCGGGCCAGCCCGCCTTGAGCTTAATAGGATTATGGTGTGCATAGAATTTAGCTTCATAAGTCTTTAGCATGATTGATCATTGAACCCTCTTTCTAGGTTAATTTTATTTATGTTATGTGGAGTAGATTCGTGAGAGTTTATATAAAGATCAATTTGAAAACTTGACCGAATTGATTTGGATTGAAATTTAGAATCATCTTTGATATTTCTTTTGAGTGAGATTTGTGAATGAATGAAGGATATAAATAGAATTGAGATAAAATTGAATATGAACTTCATAGGTCAAAAAAAATAAGAACAATGATCGCAAACTGAGTGATCACCAATGTAGGAAGGAAAGATAAAAGTGGAAGATGAAAGAAGAGTCAGACAAATGATTTTTATAAATAAAATCTTCAACCCTTACGTCCACTCACGCTACATCTAGGCACTGAGAAAAAGAAAAAGATAAACAAATGATTGAAAGATAAAAGGGAAGAGAAGGAAACAGAAAAAAGTTTAATTTTAAAACATCAAAGACACTTTACACTACACGAAAGATAATATTTTCTGGGCAGAAAATTAAATTATTGATACACAAAAATATTGAGAGGCCAGGAGAAGGGCAAAAAATAAATAAAAATATGCATCTTGTTCCCGGCGGTGAGAGCTTCACTCTCCATATTTTTCCATATTTTTACAGTCCGTATTGATAAGTGTACTAACAATAAACCTTCATAATCATCCAATTACAACCTGTAACAAGCACTGAAATTTGGCTCGTTAGTGTTTAGAGAAACTTTTGATTTCTGAAAACACCTATAACTTTGTCAAATCTGCCTCAAAACACTCGATTTTAAGTACATTAGAAAGCTGAACTCTTCCTCTCGAACTTTCATAAGATCAAAAACTATGTAGCTAGTATGACAATCATTCTATGGATCTGTATGTACAAATGTATAAAAAAGATGATATCTTTTTTAGCAGACCAGCATGCTGTGTGCTCCTATTATGAACTATTTGGAGGACAATTCCAGCTTACCAATGCATCCAAAATTGAGATTGCGGCCCGGAATTGAAAAAGTTATGAGTATTTTCAGAAATCAAAAGTTTCTCTAAACACTAATGAGCCAAATTTCAGTGCTTGTTACAGGTTGTAATTGGATGATTGTGAAGGTTTATTGTTAGTACACTTATCAATATGGACTGTAAAAATACGGAAAAATATGCAGAGTGAAGTTCTCAACGCAGGGAACAAGATGCATATTTTTATTCATTTTTTGCTCTCCTCCTGGCCTCTCAATATTTTTGTGTATCAATAATTTAATTTTCTGCCCAGAAAATGTTATCTTTCTTGTAGTGTTACCCACTTTTCAAAAAAAAGGAAACATCTTCATCCAAATCAATCTAAACATTTTTTAATAAAGCCTGGAACTGAAACAAACAAATAGGGAAAATCCAAGATTCAAACAAGGTCAATTTAAGAATGTTCTTCTTCAATTGTAAATGATGATCTCAATTTTCTTCGGTAAATTCAATGATCATAAAAACTTATATTACAAAGGATGACTTGATAGAAATGGATTTCCCTAGACCAAAATCCAATACCCAAGCGATGAGTTCATTTATGAATTTGATGAGACCATCAGTGGCAAAACAACATGAGCATTCACTACCTGTGCTTCAGTTTGGAGGGCAGAATCATATTTAGCTACTTGACAACTGAATCCGAGATGGCCATGAGAATCTGCTCAAGTTTGATTGATGATGATAAAGTGGAACCTGTCAACTTCACCATTGGTTTTAAAACAAAACTCAGAATCTGAGCCAAAATGGATAATAGCTTATGAATGAAGACGTGTGTGGTATACATATGTCTTTGTAGAATTTTCTTTAGATCTACCATGCCCCGCCAGGACCCTCATTCATCCCTATCTCAAAGAACCATGGGAACTCGGAAATCAAAGATTTAAAAGGGCCTGTAGTAACTGAACCGAATGCGAGTGATCGGGTGCATACTCAGCATCAATTTGATCGATGAGAATAAGTTTGAGAGAAGATGGAAGATGTTGAGAGAGACAAATGGCCAATCTAAAGTACTTTCCAATAGTGATGAGGTTATGATGAGCAGATAGAATTTGGAAGTTACTGGAAGTGAATTGATTGAAGATGCTTGAGAAGAGTTTAGCAAATTATTTGAGTGGATGGTGAGCTGTGTTCACTGTTCATCATTCTATAAAGTTGAAATTAACCGGTCATTAGAGGAATAATGAATAGGTGAAAGAGAACAGGAAGAAACAGTTTGAGTATTCACACACGTACCTGATGAATTGTTGACAGATTGAAAGCAATCTGATAAAACCGAACCTGAGAATGCCATCATGAGATCAAAAATGGAATTCCAATCGTCAGATTTGATGACTTGATGATTATTTGACTTATATGACACAGGTTGTGATTGATGCAAGGGTTTGACATTGTCCTCACGAGTTAAAATTGAATTTTCACGTTCATGTTTGCAAATGAGATTCATGGTTGAATGGGAAGACTGTTGGTCTTGAGATCGATGAGATTGAAGGACATGCTGTTGTTCAATTGTGAGCTGGATTCGATTGATCACAAAGGTAAATGATTTCGAGTTCAATTTAATAATCTTCTTGACAACATTGAGCATCACTGATATTGGTGGTGAAATTGATGAAGCTCATCAATTCATGCTTAATGAAGCTAAGACTAAGACTAAGTGAAGAGAGTGTTGTTTTAAGTTGATGGTATTCTGGATGATGAGCCGAAGTGCTTGAAATTGATTGATGAGCCCTGAAGGCTTCATGTGAACATTGAATTGAGCCAATGAGGATATTGGTTGAATATTGATGAGCTTCTGAGATGAGATGAATTAATGAGCTACGTAATGGCTTGATTAGAAGGTGAACCAAGTTGAGTACTGAAATGTTGATGTTGTTGATAATGATACAATGAAGAGTGTTGACAATGAGCTGGTATTGGATGTGATAAAGAACTACATATACGGAAAAGGTAAAGCGGAGGTGAAGGCAGTATTGTTTGATCGATAAATAAAGTCATTGGTTGAAGTGGAAACATCATAAAGTTAGCACATAGCAGAAGGCAGAAAAGACTCAAATGGATAGTGATACAAAAATGGAAATAGAATAGGACATACAGTGGATAATACAGCTTACGGTCACACAATCAGGGAAAGCAATAACTATGAGGTAAACCCAGTACTGTTTGATGGATATGGATTGTTTTTAGTTAGAGTGGAGGCAAAAAGAGTCAGTGTATGGCAGAAGAGGAAAAAGAAATGAATTGATAATTGTGCAGAAAAGAAAGCTTATTGAGAATGTGTACGTTTATAGAAGTAACAGAGTAACAGTTAGTATAATCTGATGCGTATGGAAAGCAAGAGGTGAAAGGGTTCCTTAGAGGGGCCAAAATAGGAAATTGACAACCTGGAAAGCTTCAGAAACACTTGTAGGTAATACAGATTAGGAAAAAATCTGATCAACAAATGGGCAAATGCGAAAGAAAGGAATGCTACACCCAATTAACAATTGGGTATAAATAGACAGCAATTTGCAAGGCAAATATGATTGATCCCCACACCCCTCAACAGCAAACCAGGAAGTCGTCTTTACGACCAATGGTGGCTGAAACAGTAGGGGTGTCATGGTGGATGTACGTTTGTAGGCTCCGGCTTTCAAGCAGAAGCTCAGCACTTATGTGTCTAGCCCTAAGGGGAGGCATAAGTGCTGAGATTTTGCTTGAAGGGGGGGCTTTACAAATTTACATTTATTTAATCACACACTATTGAGCTTCGATTTTGGGAATGTGTTTTGAATCAGGATCTCCTTTCATCTGTTTACCATTTGAAGTGTCTGAATCTAGTTGACCATTGACCTGAAGTTCTTCATTTTGAGTTATCATCATCTTACAAATTCCAAAGCACCGCTTCAGAGAGGTGAATCAAGTCTAGAGAAGTTAATAGGGATGATGATATATGCCAAGAATCTTCAATCAATTTGTTATTGATCAATTTAAAGAACAAAATGAATCCAATCAAGTCTTGCGATTCAAGTCAATGATTGAGAAAAAGACAATTATTCTTATCAGGTTTAGTGATAGATATCATTGTTTTTATCTTCGATTGTTTTACCTGTTTTTATCTTTGATTGTTTTACCTGTTTTTATCTTTGATTGTTTTACCTATTTTTATCATTTCATTGTTTTATTGTTTTTATCATTCCATTGCTTTTGTCACTTCATCGTCTTTATCATCTTTTTTTTGTATCATTTCATCAATGTTGTCCATCTAAATTACAAATATTTTTTATAACAATGCTTTATAGGAAATTTAATCACACTGTTATTGATCAAAACAAATCTGACAAAAGCGAGCTGAAAACCAACCCATAGCTATCTTCAGGACAACCTACATAGGGCCCGGCAGATATCGAGAAGTCGTTTGACCTCACGACAAACCCCGAGGGATGTCAGATGGATGTCAATTGGCCGATCCTGGGCAGCCCAATGGGCTCTGCTCAGGCGTCTGAACTTCGGAGTCCGACAGATGTTTCTCGGTGTACTGTGGGGGGACGTCAGTCCCCCACCAAGAAAAATCGGACATCCGTTGGACATCCAAGTGTCCTTGTGGTGTAGGATTGAGATCACCTCAATATAGTGGATCAGTCCAGATCAATCCTTTTCTTTCCAACCATTGATCTTGTCTCTTAGCCTCTATTTTCTTTCTTCACCTTCTCAATGAAATTAAACAAAGCCCAGCAGGGTCAGTGTTGTCGCTGGAAAGCATCCAAATGTCCTACAAAAAAATGGAAATCGAGCAAGCCACTGCTAGGCTTTGTCGCATCAAAAACCTGGATCCAGCCTCTGTTTCAGATTAAAGCTTGTCGTGTCTCTCCAAGCATGAATCAGAACTATCTTCTGTCACCAATGACATATCCAATCATGAAGATTTGGATTCAGACTCAAGATCCAATTCAAGATCAGATGTGTATTCAGACATTGATTCAGATTGGAAATCAGATTTAGATGAGGATTCAAATGCAGTCTCATATAGAAACCAATGCTCACTTGGATCATGATACCATGTCCCAATCTGAAACTCAAAATATTGACCCATCTCACATCAAGACACCTTTTCAAATTGACACCATTGAGCAAGAATACAAGATACTTCATGATGCTATTTTGGATGCTTCAAATTATTCTAAGGCCCACAGAACCTCCCACCAACTTGCCATAAAAGATTTTGACCAACTTGGACTCATACGCAAGTTCAACAATCAACACTACAAGCTCAACCTTACCAGTCCAAGGAGTTGCACCATGAAAGCGTCTTTTCAAACTGTTGGATCATATCGGCTGCAACAAGAAGACCCACCAAATGATGGAAGCATGATACACCTTGCTGCTAGGATTTGAGCCAATGCCACTCATGTCATTTCTCATTGGCATCTTCCAATCAATCATCAAGGATTTGCATCACCACATCATTCTATTCCGGATGATGTCATAGTACTCAAAGCAATCACTGATTGGATTGGTCATTAGCCAGTTGGACCTGTAAATTCTTCAACCATAAAAACCTTCAAGTGATTATCAACTAAATTCCTTTTTCTTCCCTTTGATCTTTGGTTTCTGGTTTAGGTTACACCAATAAAACTTGCTCACTATGTGAACACTGAGATCCTTCCAAGCTATGAAAATTACCCAAAGAAAATTTCTATCCTAACAGCCAATAAATGGATGCGTCAAATAGGATTACATGTTTTGGAGTACAAGAGGTGTCTATTTCATGACGGACATGAGCGACCAGATGTTGTGATTTATCAAGAAAAAAATATTAATGAGCTTCTTGAATTACATAAATGGGAGCATTCTTATGTAGGTGATATGATGGACCAGAAAGTTGATGTAGAGCTTGAAGAAGGGGTTCACAACATCATTTGAGTCTATCACAATGAATCAACAATACACACTAATGAGCAGCCTTGATCAGCGTGGATGTCCAATCAGGACTGTGCACTTCGGACAAAGAGTGTTGGTAAGCTCATACACATATCAGAATTTGTCCTCCTTCCAACTGGCCAACTCATCCTACCCATTGAAAATGTCCAAGAGTTTTGGAATAGGTCTGTGACTGTGCTCCTATGGCAATAATAGGAAGAACACTGATATGCGCTAGGTGTTAGATATGGTCACTGATGGAGTTCTCCTATATAAGGAAGAGACTCTGACCTGATATGCGCTAGGTGTTAGATATGGTCACTGATGGAGCTCTCCTATATAAGGAAGAGACTCTGACCTACAACAGTAATAGAGAACATAACCACAACAAATAAGAAATGAGTAAATGATTCTTCTATGATAAGTTAACAATATAAATAGATAAGTTTATTAATTACCTGATATGCGCTAGGTGTTAGATATGGTCACTGATGGAGCTCTCCTATATAAGGAAGAGACTCTGACCTACAACAGTAATAGAGAACATAACCACAACAAATAAGAAATGAGTAAATGATTCTTCTATGATAAGTTAACAATATAAATACCTATGGTGTAAAAGAATAGTTGTGAAAAGCACACGAGTGAGCTAATGATCTGAGTGAAAGAAACAGCTACAACATGATTAAATGTATTAGTTTAACTTATACAATGATATGGATGAGATAGTATAATGAAATTGATTTATTGCTTACGTTTCTCTTTCCAAAGATAAGGAAAGAGAAACGTAACATTGATGAGGACTAAAAGACTATAAATACGTTTAATAATATTGACGTCATCACACCATTTCGTCATAATCTTAACAGCACAGTCTGACTTCAAAAACAAAAAGCCTTGCTTCAAAAGGTAATTGAGGAAGCACGTCATATCTGCAAGTTTCTTCCTAAATTTCATTGTGAATTGAACCCGATTGAGCTTCTTTGGTGTGGCATCAAACCATGTAAGTTAATCCTTTTCATCTCTTTCAACACTGGCTGATACACATTGATTTTGCTTCAGGCTACCAAGAACACGGCTTTGAGTACTCTAACCTTCAAGAAGCAAAGGAAGAGTTTGAAACAATCAGGAAAACATATCCCCTTGTAACAATCCGATGTTTTTTTCGCAAAATCGATGCAGCAATGAGGCACCTCTTGTAAGTGAGCCTCATCTCCCCTGATCCGTAGTTTTTACTTATGTTTAGCGATCTCATTGCTCATAGGGAGGATATGAAAGCACAACCTGGTCCTAACCCAAATGTCCAGCTATACAAGTTACATTGAAACGTTGCTTGGAACTCTACAACCAATGCTGACTTCAATCAATAATGGTTTTTCATTTTTCCTTATAGTTTTTTCAAATATTGACTTATTACTGTAGTCTTTTTCCTCGCTTATGGAGAATGTTGCAAAGGATTAGGAACTGTATCGTCTGATATTTTTTCTCAAAAATCTAAGGGCCCGTTCGGCTGCGTTTCCCAAAAAGTGTTACACAAAAACACTTTTTTGATCTGCCCCTTTTTTGAGGGGCAGATTGAAAAAGTGTAATTTGGTTATACGATTTACCAAACAGTCGTCCAAAACAGCTATCAAAAGATTGCCACAATCATGATTGGACTTGACAAAGTTCAATCAAGAGAGGGGTGAAAAGTGTTTTTTGTCTGAAAAACAGCCTCGTTCAGATCAGTTGAATATATCGTGATGTATGATTCGATATATTGATCATATATTGTTGCCAAACATCACCTCTTTTTTGAAACTCATAAAAGTTTTTGAATGAAAAAGGCTTTTTAGATTTGGTGATCTATAACATGTTATAGAGTTTTACAAGTGTAGCCAAACGGGCCCTAACCAATGCCGACCTCGATCAATCACTTTTTTCCCCTTTTTTTATAACTTTCTCAATTTTCAACTCATCACTTTGATTTTTGCTCTCACTATTGGAGAAGGTCCAAAAATACCAGAAATTGTCTGTTTTCAATTTTTTGCTCATAAATTACATTCTATGAAATAATACTACTATGTTGTAAAAATCATGAAAATTTGTAAGCCCTCAAATTGACTCGGCAAAAACAATTTCTCATAGCTTCCAATGGGAGGATTCCAAATCTGTGCTCAGATTCCAATTTGGATCAAAATTGTGACATTGATAAGCTTTTTGGTCAAAATACTTGATTTCACGGTTTTAGACACTAGCCACTATAGGCGCTCAAATATTATACCTACATTGGAAAATGGGAATGTAGGTGCTCAAAAATCACGCCTACATCCTTATATTGAGATGTATGCATAATTTTCAAGTGCCTACATGTCATATTTGACATGTAGGTGCTCACAAATGACACCTACATTTGAAATTTGTGATGTAGGCATAATTGTTGAGCGCCTACATTATGTAGAAATAATCAAATGCCACCTGCATTTCATTTTTCAAATGTAGGCGTAACCAAATGACACCTACATAGTAATACCAACATGTAGGCATCATTTTTGATGGCTTTGAGTGCCTACATCCTCAATGTAGGTGCTTTTTGGTGGGAAACACCCATGTAGGGGCTGTTTTGGCAGTGCCTACATGGTTATTTTGCGGGCTGCAAGTAGCAACGGCCAAAAAACCACACCCAGCACGCCAAGTGACGCCTAGCCGCAAAAAAATATAGAAAAACATGTGTCGGCACACCCACTACCTGACAGCTGGGAGTGACCAGTCGAGTGACCGCCTGTCCGCATTTTGATATTGAACACCTTTACTTGGACCCCACAGACAGCAGGGGCAGCAGACAGTTGCTGCCTTGTGGTGTTTGATTTACTGGCAGGTTTTGAGTCATGTTGTGGGCACGTCCTTTTTGAAAAGTGCACGCCCAGGCGCAAAAAAGCTCCATTGGACTGGCCCGGGCGCCACTGGGGCGTGTCAGGTGCGCCCTTTGCCCCCCAAAAAGTAGCAAAAAAGTGAAAAATCTTCTACATCAGCAGAGACCAGTATTTATGGCGTTCAAACCTGTGCAAGAAATTTGCAATTTTTGTGAGAGTTCTGTGCAAGTTCTTTTAACATCTTGCATAGAACTTGCACGGAACTTGCAGATTTAGACTTATGTATGTTAACCTAGGCTTCCCTGCTTTGAGGCCAAATGATTCAGCTTGCGCAGTTTTTTCAAGCGGGGTTGTGAAAAAATTAATTAAGCAAGATCCGTGCAGGATTTCTTGCACGGATCTTGCACGTCGGTCTTGCAAATTTCTTGCACAGGTTTGAACGCCATAATTACAGTGCAACCAGATACATAGTTGTCAAGAAAAGAAATTGATTGCAAGGTAGATTGCAAGAGATATCATGGTCAAAGGAAGTCGACTGTGACTCTATATGCATGTAACTCTTACAGCAAGTTGCTTACATCTTTTGAACAAGACTCTGTCTGTCAAGTGACAGCAGCTCAGAGTGAGCTAGACCGTTGGAGAAATATCTCCATACAGTGATGAAGCACACTCCTCAGAGTCCTCCCCAGGCATTTCTGATGGAGATGGGTGGCTGAACTGACAAAAACCCGCGGACTGACTATGGGGCGCGCCCCTCCAGATTCTGAAGCTTTGGGGTACGATGGACGAGAGAGGAGGGTGGAGGACAAACCTCAAACCCCAAACCTCAAACCCGGTACAGACTGTACAGCTTTTTCAGTACAGAGCCCAAGATCCATCAATAGATCAACTTCACTCGTATGTACCTTCTCTTACTCAACTCAGCTCACAATCCCAACCTCGCTATATAGAAGATGTTCATTTGGAATCACATTTCACTCAAATGCAATCGATTTATAGAACATCCGAAACGCCGGACGGTAACGATCAATTAAAGGTAGGCTTTGGACTTTCTTAACTGCTGATTTTCGGGCTCAAAGTACTTTTTCACTTGGTTTTGTGCTAGGGCTCAGGAATCAGGATCGGGATCTGTCAGGATCGGCTAAAGAAAACTTGAATACATAGATCATGTCACTCTTCATTAACTTCATAATAAAACAGAAGAAGAAAACTTTGAGATATCGCGATGGCGATGCCTGTCTCAGCCAATAAAATCAGGGGCTTTAATCTGGGTCGTTTTCATTCAATCAGTACGCATAGGACATTTTTCAGCTGGTTTTGAATGAGATACTATAGTTTGATGGTCGCTCTATTTCTGTATGTCATTGATTAATCTTTGTTATCAAATCACTTTTTGTTATCGATGAATTTGTAATTATAAAACCACGACTTATCTTACTACTTCGAGTTGATCAGCGTAATACATACCATTCAACCACAAGCATTACACACAAGATTTTGCATCTTTTTCTTCATGTTTGATCAATTGGTGTTCCCAACTATCTCATGATGAAAAGGTTATGTTTGCGAGTACAAAGTTTGTTTCTAGAATAGGTAACGAGTCCGAAATTTAGTTTGCAACATTGGTGGTCAAAGAGGGAGCAAAGGTAATCTTGTAAGAGGTGGTCAGTGATCAGGGATGTAATTACCAGCGTGTGTGGGCATGGATCACACTAAATTATTCTTATGGCTGAACAAGACCCCTCTGAAATGAATATGGTAACAAATCATTTGAATGCCATAGACCAGCCAATACTTGAGCTGTGTCCAAATAATCAAAGGTTCAGTGATCTGTTCTCAAAATCGGTTTTATGGTGAGGGTGGGCAAGGGTAAGTTGTGTATTGAAGAGTTGTAAGTACAGCCAGCCTGTATATGGACAGTCTGTACAGGCTGTACCGGGTTTGAGGTTTGGGGTTTGAGGTTTGTCCTCCACCCTCCTCTCTCGTCCATCGTATTGGGGCGCCTCCGGGCACGCTCGCGCCTCGGCGTCACTTTCTCGCACACTTCGCGCTGCGCCCACAACATGAGTTTTGAGGCGCTGATCAGTGGCTCCGAGGCCGACCGCGATGCCACCATTGCTGAGCTCTGAGTCGTCTCTGCCTTCAAGTTCTCCGCGTTGATGATCATTCGCCTCGATAGATCAACTTGGCCATGTCATTAAGTAACCGGGTTCATAACCTTTTAACGATTGCTGGTAGTGATTCCAGTGGTGGTGCCGGTATACAAGCAGGTGCAGTGATACTTCTTCATCTTCATCCTTTTCCTACACGATACAGATGCTCATAACTCATTGGATGCGCTCTAGATTTGAAGACTTTCAATAGTCTCCAGACATATGGACTCTCTGTCATCAGTCAGTTCCTCCCCGGAAGCCGTAATGTTACGACGACTTGCGCTCAAACTTGAATTCCTGTTCGACTCTAAAAGCCGCGGTGACCTCTCAAAATACCCAGGGCGTGACTGGCGTCGAGTCGATCAGCACCTCGATGGTATACAAACAAATTGAGGCTGTTGGTCTGGATATAAATATCGATGCTATTAAAACAGGTCGGCTTGAGCTCACCTTTGTCATGCTTTTCCTCGCCTGGATGCTGAAAATCATGGCAACCGATGTGCAATTCTCGACTTGGTACCAAAAGGCATGCTTCACAGCTCCGAAATCATCGATGCAGTGCATAGGGGTTTGATGCGGCTTTATCCGGATTCGGCTTCAAGACCAATTCTAGTCATAGACCCTGTGATGGTCTCAACCTCCGGCCATCATCTTCTTCAGCCGGATGCAGTCGAAACATTATCTAAATTGCTTCTACCACTTGCAACCCTTGTGACACCGAACGTGGATGAGGCGATAATTCTTTCTGGGTGGCGAAATACGAACCGAAAGATATCCACCCTGGAAGACATGAAAGCATGTGCCAAGATCATTGGAAAATCTGGTCCGAGAAGGGTACTCATCACTGGAGGTCATTTTTTGCCTGAGGACCCGATGATAACCGATGTGTTATATGAGTCTGATATCGATGCATTCCAGGTATTTTGTCATCCGTCAGTCTACCGATAACTCCCACAACTTACAAGTCAGGCAATTGATCGTGCTGTATCGATTTCAGGAGGATCGACACTCGCAACACTCATGGAACAGGCTGTACACTATCAGCCGCCCTCACTGTGTACCTGGCAAAGGGGTGGACTAGTCAGTTACATTGCTTCGCGCGTCTCTCTATCTATACGGATACGGAGAGCCAGTTGAAAAGTCTGATTTTCTACACGCGGGATTGCAGTCGCAGCAGCAGTTGATTGCGCGATAAAATTTGTGGCGGACGCAATGGCATTTTCTTTTGTGATCGGAAAGGGATCTGGACCACTTAACCATCACCACAATATCATCCAACGTCCACTATCTTTGTATGTATGTTTTTTTGATCATCGCCGATTATACATGGCTCATGGGAAAGAGGACACTCGCAGGCCCAATAAACATACCCCATACCCATTTACGTCGAGCCTTGTTGAGGCATGCCGCGATCAATGGACTACCTTTACCTCGACCCACAAATTTCTCCAAGGCATCAAGGACGGAACACTTCCTAAAGAGTGTTTCAAGTATTTTTTACAACAAGATTACGTAGGTCGCTCGAACAAGGCCAATTCGCTCCTATATGAGCTGTTCGACCCTCGCTGATTTAACCGCATTGGAATACTCTACTTTATTCAGATCTTTTTGACGCACTATGCTCGTATCCATTCCCTCATGGGGTTTAAATGTGATTCCATGCAAGAGATTCAAGCCACTGCCAACATTGTACATCACATAGCCGAAGAAAGTAAGCTGCATATAGATGTACGTCTGCTCTTAGCATCATTCTCGTATATCAAGGACAACTCTGACTGATCGTCTTGGAGACAGATATGTAAAGCATGGGGACTTTCGGAAGATGACTTTCATCGCACCCAAGAGTCAAATCACACGATAGCCTACACTCGGGTATCAATTTTTTTAACCTGTTCATACATTTGGCATATAGTTGATGGATGGTTCCACTGTACATTGTAGTATGTGATGGATGTAGGCTTTAGCAAGTCACTATTGCACCTACGCGTGGCGACTGCACCTTGTCTGTTAGGGTATGGTGAGATGGGTCTAAATCTGCTTCAAGACCCTGCTACAGTCAAGGAAGGAAATCCGTATTGGGATTGGATCAACAATTATGCAGGTGAAAGATTTCAAAATGCTGTGAAGATGGGTCGCGATCTGTTAGAACATTCTGTCAAGGAAGATGTTCCCTCTGCTAACACCTTCACTGAATTGCGTGGTATCTTCACAAAAGTTGATCTCATTCTTATCTGATCTGTTCTCAAAGTTACAAAAACTCATCCTCTTTCTCTACACAGGCGGTCGCGCTCGAAATCGATTTTTGGCAGATGGGGCTTGACTGTTCATAGATCAACATCGGCAGAGTTTGATCTGAAGTCCTGAGGTTCCGACTTGGCTATTTATTCTTGAATCATTTTCGGGACTGCTTTGGTGGGTTTCCCCGGCCGCTGATAGTTGAACCAGACGGCACCCAGAAATGCTTTGTCCGAAGAAGATCGATGGCCCTCACAAAGGTACTTTAGTGCTTTGGCGTCTATGGTCTATGGTACATGGGCAACATCTTGACCAGCTTGTGATCGATTTGTACATGAAACAAAATTTGGGAGGGGTGATGCTTAGATGGCTCAACTCCAACGGCTTTTGACTGTTATGTGCACGCCAGGACTGTCAATCGGGCTTCAGAGCGGACCTAGAGATGCTCCGCAGCTTGCTAAGAACCCAGATTTGCGACTGCTGCTGATGAAACCCGAATTAACGAATTGCGAGCTGATTTGAACAACTCCAGATCCAAAGAACGCGTCGGATATGGAACTGCGCGAGGACTCGTTGAACGCATCTATGCCAAACCCCCAAATGTGCTCTGAGTCTACATAGCCTAAATAACCCAAGTGTGAAGTGACCATGCCGCCGCTCGGGCCATTTTTCACCCAGCTTAACAGACTCATTGAAAGTTGAAGCTGCGAGTGCAAAGTCTTGGCTTTCGCCTGCAAAAGCTATGCAGAGGGTAATTGTAAACAGTTGGAATATTCCACCAAAGTAGGTATCCACTCACTCGCTCAGATTCAATTTTTGACTTTGCATTCAAGCTCAAGCGCAACTAACGCCACCAGACAGACTGTCACCAAACCAGACACTGGTCAGGTTATTTTCGGAGCACCTTCATCATCGAAATTAATTGGGTCTCCACTGGTCGGTCCGAGAACAAAACTTGAAGTGAATGCTCAACGACGCTCTCAGGCCAAAGATGCTGTCCTCACCACCACGCAGTCAAACGAAATCCCTTCAAAAGCGGAGCTCAATCTTGAATTTGAGCAAGTTATCTGATCTCACCGTAATTAACGTTAATTCGCACTCGCATACATTCTTTTCTGCTGCGTCCAGTGTACTATTTATTCCACATTCATTCGCAACACTCTCTTGCCATAATTCCCTATTTTGTTAACTACATCCTGATACGCCATTACTTCTGCCCGGATACCTTCATTATTTTCATTTTGCCCCCTTTAACTCAACTGCATCACATTTGATCACATTTGCGGCTTTAAACTATGTTCTCCTCAATGTTCCTATCATCTTTGATATGTCTACATGTCCTTTTGATACCCAATCATACTGTGCAGGCTGGCGTTCACGCCAACAAGTACGGTGCGGGGCAAATTGACAACAGTCGAAACCAACACTCAATGATGGTATGGAAAACCCCCTTTGCTGCCTCTAACTCACTTCGGCTCACTGACTCATGCCTTTCCTAATGGTGTAGCAAGCTTGTGCTCATCCTCAGGGGGACTTTTACTTGCAAAACTCTGCTACTAAAGCATGGCTTTCGTATCACCGGAATCCACAAACGATCCAACCTACGATTCAATCCAAGCGATCAGTTATCACACTTTCCAATTATGGACCGGGTACTCGTGTTAAGCCTCGAGCAAGTAACAACAAGTGTCTTGCTTCTCAATTTCACAGCGAAACGGGAGTAGACTGGGCAGCTACTATGTAAGATGACCCGCCTGTTTCCATCTCCGTGCGAAACCTCAATGTGTTGTTTTTGCTCCTCCTCAGGTATGTATGCTCAACTTCCCATACAAAAAAAGTCGACGCAGGAAACCCAACAAACAAACAGCAATGGCTCTTTATTCCCGTACACAACCGCCGTGATACATATTATCTTGTTGCTGTAGATCACTTGAGTAAGCTTTTGTTGAAAATTTGTCTCACAGCCGATTAGCACATTGACTTCAGGGCATCACAGACGATATGCAAACTCGAGCTTTGTCTTCACGCACACTGCAAACTGCCGGAGGATACACTTCGACTTCAATCGACCTTTTTAACACTGTACGTTATCCAACACCTATCTTCATTATAAAAAATCGCTTGACTTTCAGCTTTACTCACCTCTTCTATCAACCACCAACGCATAACAGAGAGACACAACCCAAATGTGGAACCTCGTCAAAGCTTAGATTCGGCTCTCGACCAAGGGTGTATAATCTTGAATCCTGGTGTATAACCCACATACTTTTACATACTGAACATGTACCGCAAGATTCTTTTACCATTTTATCGCGTTCCCTAGGGCATCGCAACATCATGTATGACATATACCACTATCACTTTCATTATTTCCATTTTCACTCTTTCTTCTTACACATAGCATTTTCACATTGTATTCACCAAGACTGGATCTTTTGCTGTAAAGAAAAACATTTAGGCTTACAGACTCGAAGCTTTCAAGACAACGACCACAAGTACCCATGAATTTGATCTTGACTGAAAGAATTCAATCCGATCCTGCCTTTTACATCTTGGTGTATTGAAATTTTTGCAAGGCAAATTTCATTGAAAAGACCAAACTTGATCCCAATGAACATTTTTCATATTTCCTCGCACTGCTGTTCCATGCAGTGTGCCAACCTGATCTTATCTCCATGATGGAGAGTGGCAGAGCATTTGAGCAGCACCGCGGCTCCCTTACTATAACTTTAAGTCACTGGCATCCCAGTGTATCCAAGTAAGTTGAAAATGTTTTGAATTTGTCGTGAATACAACATTCAACTTATATGCTGCAGCATTTAGCAAGGCTTTGGATATATAATGACCAGTTATCAGATATATCTTGACTGGTCATTTTGACAAATGTCAACATGATGATGTATGAGCAGCCTGCTAAGACAATTTGTGTAAGTGATCTCTTTTGGTTTCAATGGGCTGGCCGTGAATTGGAAGGAACAGCAGAAGGAATGTGAGTGCCATCAATAGCACCACACCTGATCTGCTCTGCTGCAATCCACTTTTTTGGCCAATTGTAACAGTACATCAACCCGCCACAGGTACATCCAATCTTGCTCCACTCAATATTCAGGCCCACTACATAATGAAGGTAGTACTGTGGGGTCAAGAGCCCCTTGTGCTCCACTTACAACTTTTACTGTCCTCATGGGAGGCAGTGTGATGAACTATCCACATTTTTTTACTAGAAATGGGCATCAAAAGTAATAAATACACAAAGAGCAATATGAAAGCAGAAATCAAAAACAGGCAGCGGTGCTTTTTTCCAGAGATAAGAAAAGTACAGAAACTTATCAGACAAGTGAAGATAATCAAAGAGATATAAAAAGGTAAGAAACTTTTCAAACAAGAGTAGAAGAAACAGAAACATAATCAAAGAAAAGGATGCAGAGAAATGGAGACCAGGAATGAAATAAGATACTTGAGGAAACTCAAGCACAACCAACATCTAGAAAGTACAATTTCAAAAAGTGATGAAGAAAACCCTATAAGAGACATAGACAATTTAAGAATCTAATCAGCCTTCCTTTTCTTGGTCATATTGGCTGCAAAAGATGACATGTAAGCAATTGCATCAGCAAATCAGCCCAATGATTATACAGGAATGTGCAAATGCAGCCATTGTCTGTATCCAACAGAGCATTGGATAGTCCTAGGTTTCAAAGACCCGTGTGCAGATCCAGCAATGTTGGCCACAGAAGAGAATGTGTGTTCAACAAAGCACAAGATAGCTGAGATTGAAAGCTAATCTTGGGCAATTGTGGCCAGAACAGGGAATCTAGCTTCATCTTCCTAATGAAAGCAAAGGTTCAATCAATTTCAATTGCTGAGATTGCGAATTAGGAAGAAAACTTCCCTGTCACCAAGTGACTTTTGATTGGCCAGGAGGACCCATGCCTTGTAGATAGATCTCAAGCATGGACAATAGGATCAATTTAGAAAGTAGCCAACAAGGTGCAGATGTCAAAGTGATCAAAAGTGTTACTGGAGCTTGGTAGATTGGGAGGAGGTGTCAAAGTAGGAGTTACTGGCCAAGCAGCCAATGCACCTTGAAATGCTTTTTCAATTAGTTCCTGAGCCCTCTAAGCATCTTCACAATAGTGGAGGTCAAAGAAACTAAGCCAACACTTTAGATTCAATACTGTAGCCAGTACAGTCACGTCAAATGATATTGCATCTTCTTGATAGCCAGAAAGTTTGGCAAGCATGATATCAATCATTTTGATCAAGCTGGGGAAGTTGGAGGTATTGCTTAATTGGTGAAGCACTTTGGTCACATGCAGGTACTCAGCCAGCGGGACTGAGCTCAATGCAAGATCACCCTTCATTTGTTTGGTGGAGAAGAGGAGTACCTGAATATTTACATGAAGTATTTGTGTTAGTGAAATTATCTATCATGGATATTAGAGATAGCAAAAAATAGGACACTTACTTGCAAAACCTTGCATAGCTACTCTACATCATCCCCTTCCCTCATTGCCATCATCACACATTGACTTTTCTTCTGATCAGCAATGAGGATTGAATGAATGTCCTATAAGATGAAATTGTGAGTTGATGATAAATATAAAATAAAAGATTGAACAGACTCACATCTTGAGTAGCAACCAGGTTTCAAAAAATTGCTAAGTCAATGTTCCAGCGCACGCCCCATCCGGAAATAGGGGCAGGCCCTTCAGACCCTATCTGAGCTGCTTGAGTTTTGAATTGTCCCGGAAATGTTTGGGTTACATCACGAGGTAAGTGAAATGTGGCAGAGTGGTTTGAGAGTTGTTATTTTCACAGTCTTGTTTTTGATTCAAAAAAATTTGGCTGATACCGGTTCAAACTTGTGGCTATCACAAATTTGTTACCTGATGGGGCATGGGAACAATTCCAGCCTTTGCACTGTTCCAGTGACATGCAGAAATGATGTATTTGATATGGTCCCATCTTGGGATGTTTACAACCAGTTTCACTGATAGGCACAACTGTGAAAAGGATAATTCGACAAGGACTCAGAATCCTGCCCCCAAACATCAAAATAACCTATATCACTCTCTTCACACCATTGATGCAAAGTGCTGATCCTGTGGATGAGGGGTCACAGTGACAGTGGTGATGTTTCACAGAACACAAGGGGGATTAAATGCAGGGTCAGAGCAACCTGGCACCTGCAGCATCACCTCTTTGCATGTAGTGTTGGCCTATATAGAGGGGCATACTCAAATTGGTGCTTTCATCTGTTTGATTTAATTTCTCTTTTTTGAACTTTGTGATTTTTTTGCAATTCATTTTTCTGACAATATGCTGATTGATCCTAACCCTTTAACTTCACTCTCATCAACCACTTCTTCCCAAATAGTATGTCCCATAAATCAAAACTTGTTAAACAATTACAAATCTGTTCAAAATTCTCAAATCCCTTCAAATAATGATGAAATAAGATCTAATTTAGAATTTGAATTAATCAAAGGAATTCATCTATCTAATTTATACAAAAAAGAATCAGAAGAGCCTTTTAGTGTAGAAGCAGAGTCTGGCCAAGTTTTAGATAAAGATAAAGGTTTCGCTTCTCAAAACTCATCTATCCTTCCTTTCAAAATCTCAAATGATCTCATTTATCTGAAACAAATCCTTCTGATTTGTTTTATACATGGACTCAAACCTTATTTAACAATACTAAAGTTGTTATATCCCCTCATGATGTAAAAAACTCAATTGAATCTTTTTGTTAATTTTCTGTTTCTTGCAGAATTTCCATCTATACTCCAGTATCTAAATGTAAATAGCTCCTACACAGATTAATCAACCAATTTCATTGATGAAACCTATAAAAATAGTCATGTTACACAACCACAAGAGCAGTGATCAGAATGGTTTTCAGAAAGTAGTGGATTGAATTACACTAACTGAACCTTTGAATCTTGTGACAAGTGGTGTCAGGGTGGCAACAAGTATTACATATGAGGTGAACTAGTCAAGCAGCTCATACTACAGTCCTGAATTGCTATTCTGCTACTTACATGGAATAGGTACAATTGTTTTCTACAAGATGTGATCATAGAAAATTGATACTATCAGTGATTGATATTAATACAATTTCAACACTAGGGAAATCTTGAAACTGCAGGCCCACTGTTGGTTCACAAATGGTGGCAGGTCAAAGCTGAGCCTTAGTTTAATCTCAGAAACTCAAAGGTTTAAGAGAAGCTTCAGACAGGAATCTGCAGTGATCTTGCCAACAAGAATGTAGCAAAACCTGGGTCCTTGACCAGAAGAGACAAAGAGAATAGACTAGCCGGTAATTTTTGTGGGTAGGATTCTTTGATGGGGTGTGAGTCAGAAAGTTTGTCCTTATCTTCTGCTTATTTAATTCCTTCCTCAGGTTTTCCTGATTTCTGTTCTTTTCAAACTTGAACCTTTGAAACTAGGTCTCTAAGTTGTATTTCTATATATTACAATGTTGAATCTTTTTGATACTAGATTCTAATGGTGTCTTATTGTTTTTGATAATATTGAATATTTTATTTAATTATATTGTTTTATAGTGTATATTTATAATTGAAGTACTTTTGGTGCTTTCATGAGTACTCAAGTGCTGCCAATATGTTGGTTTTATAATCAAACTAGTTTCATCAACTGTAACACAATCTCTGTTCTTTATAATTGAAGGAGTTTTTACATTATCCACTTTTTGGGTCTTCTGTCAAGGGGAACTTGGGGATTCTCTATCAATTGATATCTGATCAGGTGGTGGATTTGCTTGGTTGCTTGTGAGTTTTTAGTGCTTTTGATACATGATCCGGGGCAATCAAGAGGTAGATCAAGTTTCAATGCATTTTTCACAGCAACCTCTAAGGCAGTTCCAGAAAGAATACTGAGAAAAACTTCTGAGATGATCTCCATTAAGCATTGGACTATCTACATATGTGGGTGCTCCACCTGTGATTCCCATTTCTAAAGCTTTCTGACATCAGAATGTTTCCGACTCTTTACAAGTTTTTTATAGAATGTGTTACTTTTTTTGAAGTCCTCCTGCTAGTTTGTTTGTGTATATTTCTCTCTTTTTCTTGTGCATAATGAAAAAATGTGAATAGTATCAATCACCTCATGTTGCTGTCTATGCTGAGGATTTGACAAAGCACAGCGCAAGCTGTTTAAAAATCCACCACACTGCCTTGCTCATGTAGCGCTTCAGTTTCAAAAGTGGAGCATTGGCAGAGCTACATGTAATCAGGATCACGATGTGATCTCTTAAAGCACATTACACATAGAGATGCTTTCTTACTCAAATGCACATTATTGATTTTCTTCTCTTACTCATCATGATGCCTCATTGAGTTCGTCAGGTTTACGTATATATAGAACAATACTACCATCATGTTGTTCTCTCTTTCCCTATTGAACTCAAACTTTTTGTGTGTTACAATCTTCTTCACAGATGGTGATTCCATTTTGATCAACTTAAGTCTTCCTACATTAAGACTTTGTTTGATCTTAATCCTTCTCAGGTAAAACAAAATCACGAATACCTTCGAGTTTCTTTATTATTACAATACAATCAGTTGAAATTTGATTTTTTGGTCCAGAGTTTTGACAACATTATGGTATTTTATGAGTTGAGAAATTGGTGAATAAGGGAAAGAACATTTATGTACAATGAGAAATGCAGTTATAGTACCCTCAGTAAGATTTATTATTAAACATCATTGGGTTGACTTTAAGAAAGTGACACCCTCAGCTAAAGATTTATTGTTGAACATCATTGGGTTAAGTTTAGTAGAAAAGGACAAGTTGATTGAAACGAAATGAAAAAGAATTGACTATTGTGAATCGAGTAATAATCTTTTCAAGTTCAATTTTTTGTACATATATAGCCGAATGGAAATCCAAAAATGCGAAAGAGTCGATGAAAGAATGGTATACAGACAGCTACCAGGAGTTTCTCTAGATGTGGGATTTTGATTATAAGATTGTACAGTTGAATATCTTGAGATAAATGGTATAAATTTCTATTTGATGAGCTTCATAAATGTTTGATATTCATAAGCATCGATCAAAGTAGCATATCCAGAGTTTCACTGTGAGATCGCGACCAAGACAAACCAAGAACACGTGATATCAGTAAGTATATAAGAAAAAGTGGACAACATGAAACTCACATCTTAAAATTTATAAACTTTTCGAGCAGACTCAGGGATTGGTTGAGGAATCTTGGAGAGGTCTTTGAGAATGATGATACGTCCTTTGGTAGATGGGCGGTATGTATGTATTCGAGTAGAAGTGAGAGAAAGATCATTCATTAAAAGTGTTAAGCAAAGACGATTCAACTTCTTAGGATGAAGCTTGACGGGTTCGAATGCGTTCTTCGGTTGTTCTTCAACTTTGACTGATGTTGTGGGGGGATCAGGGCGGCGTTCGGGAATTGGATTACGTTGTCGGAGAGGGGGTGGTCTGGGGGCGAGAACATTGGCTTGAGTTTGGTGTCTTTGTAAAGGCATGATGGTTCAAGATATAAGAAGTGGATGAAGGGATTCGGATTTGAGCAAGAGTGTGAATGGTGATGTTGTGTGGAAGGGTGAAAGAAAATTAACGCGAGTGCACAATGTCCTCAATCGATTTATATGAAAACATTGGTGCTGATCCCACCATACAATCCCATACTGCAATCCCATAACGCTGAGGGTACAAACAGATGATGGGCCAATCCCATTTCTTGATCACATTATCGAAGCATTATCGAAGCATTATTTGTCTAATAAGGGCGTCCTAAATATTGATAACATTTCCCGTACGGCAACTAAACTAATGCTGGCAATAGACTCATCATATTCGTATTTCGCTTTTTTACGATCATCTTTCCGTTGCAAACATCCGCTTCATCTGCCCGGTTTCATGTTTATCACAATTACAGATCTTCCCGTGTTTGGTGAGAAAGACACTGTTAAAAACCAACCTCAACAGCTAGAAGGCTCATGAAAAGCAAATACAGACCACCTCATCTTACCGCGCGAGGTTTGTACAGATATTTTGAAATGTATCAGAGGAAACATCTTTGCGAATTAAAGAACTCCTGAATCGTGTTGTGATTTTAAAAAGTTCAGTAAGTCAGAAACATTGAATAAATTTTTCAGGATCCATCACAAGTGAGGTGTTTATGTAGACTGTGTAATTAAATGTTTTGATAAGAAAGTGAATTTGAAAGAGAAGGAAAGTTAAAAGGTTATGGGGTTCGGATTGGAGTATGGGATTACATAATGAAGTGTTACTTGCAAATTGATATTGTTCCGAAAAATCCAAGAAAAGTTGAGAAATCAATATCAAACGCTAACTTAACCAAGTCCCTGCGTTTGTCCGAGAGGGACTTAGTTAGGTTAGTATCAAACGAACCACTTGAGGTAGCATGAAGTTCCTGCCAAGTTCCAACACGAGAAGGACGAGAATGTCAACAGCAGGACTAAAGAATGGAACTAAGATAATCTTAGCAATCAAATCAAATCAAACCAGATCATCTTCAATTCTAACTAATCAAAATCCACAAGAAAACAAATGGAATTAATATCAACAAGAACAACAACCACAACAGAACTCAAATGATCAATAACCATCGGATATATCAATTCCAACTTCAGCCTCCTCATTCAGCGTATCAACAATAAAATCCAGACCAAAAATTCCAATCACTAGAGACCCAACCCTCAAACCAACCTATGTATACCATTATCAAAACCTAGTATCTGAACCCAAGATTCACGTTCATACTCAAGAAAAAGATGATGAGAAAAAACATAAGAAGAGCAAGAATTTCACCTGCATTTATAAAACCAAAACCTAAAATTCGAATCATAATAATAAGTAAAACACCACAAGAAAAAGCCAAAAAAGCCTGTGAAGCATTAAATAAAAAAACTAAAAAAGAAAGTTTGAATAATTCAAAAAGAAAGAAAAAGAATGGATTAAGTATTGGATCTGTTATGTCAGTTTCTCAACTTGCTCATATAACTCATCAAAAGTTTAGTAAGATTTGACCCAAATCTTTATCATACTTTTAAAAACCACTTCTTGCTAAATTTTCTTCCTGATCCATGTTTCTTCTTCTTGTTCAAAGGTTGATTAAAATCACTTATTCAATCAGCAGGTTTAACAGATATAAGACCAAATCAAATCTTAACCTCAGATGATTTAGCTTATTTAGCACTAGAATCAGCTCACAGACCTATCATTGATGATTCATTAGCATTTGATATTTATCCAGATCCACAATCAAAAGATTGAAAGCTGAGCAGTTCAGGTGCTGCCTCTCTTTCCAACAGATGGGGAAAGAGATTCAGTCTTAGAACACAAAAGATACATATAGGTAAAAATGATTGAGAAAACATATTGGGATTGATGGTCATTAACGTTGATGGCATTGTGCAATTGAATTTGTAAGTATCTAGAAAGATTGAAACAGAAGAAAACATAACACATAAAACAAATACCCAGGTACAATAAGCTTAATTGTCTTTCAACAAGATGTAATTTTATTGACATAGGCCAAGTTCTTATTTTTTGGGGGACTCAAGGTTGACCTAGTAATGGACACAGATTGACCAAGTGGCTTACTTGAGATGGTCGGGTTTGGATTGAGGACAGCTGTGGCTAGAATCACGTGGCCTTCATCAAGCCGGCAGGTTTAAAACACTGCATGGCACTATAGCTCACACTGCGTGAAAAACCCTGTCGGAACCGGCCCCGCGACAGCCTGTCGCCCGGCATATGTATATATTTACATAGCCAGCGACAGATACACTTTTGGCCAGCGACACTTCAAGTTTTTGTGCGACAGTTGGTTCGGTTTTGCGACATCTCATCCCTGTTCAGCTCATAGGTCGGTGCTGCGACACCTTTGCCCTTTAACCGATCTTGACTTTGATTGTCCAGCTTATTAGATATCACAACTCACCTCAATTTGCGATCTCATTTCACCACGTCCGACTTTGGATTCCACCTCGTAGCCGATCCATCTCCATCTTTCAATGGGAGATCCGCCGAGTAAGTACCTTTGTCATCTACGCTGATTTTAGGATCAATATCACTCATTGACCTCTTTGATTTCTCCCAGAAATCATTTGCACCTGCTTGCAATGTGTGATCAAAACATGCACGGGTCCAGATGGAAAAACC